>NC_025692.1:13514633-13519882 GCF_000633955.1 Camelina sativa | reverse complement strand
CCTTCTTCCACATTCTTGTTGAGGAAATTTCCATTGGAGGCTGTATCAAGAAGCATTCTTATCTTAGGTAGGACTCCTCTATACAAGGTACTGAGCAAGGACTCATTGCTGAAACCATGGTGAGGACATTGAGTTTGGAAACCTTTGAATCTCTCTCATGGGTCACAAAAGGTTTCATTATTCCTTTGAGCAAAACAAGAAATCTCATTCCTCAACCTAGCAGTTCTTGCATTGGAGAAGAACTTGGCTAGAAAAGCTTTCTTGCAAGCATCCCATGTGGTTATTGCTCCAGTAGGAAGAGTCTTCTCCCAGAGATGAGCTTTGTCTCCAAGGGAAAATGGGAATAGCCTTAACTTGAAGCCATCTTCACTCACACCATTGATTTTAGTGAGTCCACAAATCCTGTCAAACTCATCAAGGTGGTCTAGGGGATCCTCCATTGGCAACCCATGGAATTTGTTGGCTTGAATCATAGAGATCAATCCACTCTTGATCTCATAATTATTATTAGCAACAGCAGGAGGCACAATACCAGCTCTTTGGTTATGTGTGTTTGGTGCATCCCCAGCACCAATGTGTCTATCTCTTTGATCATGGTTATCTTGTTGCTCCATGATTACTTGATCCTCTTGTTCTTGCACTACTCTTCTTCTCTGATGTCTTAAACCTCTAGGTAGCCTGTTGATGTTGTCAAGAAGCTTTTGGAGATTGTGATTATCCTGAGACCTTGTTTGCATTAACAAACCCGATCGCCCACTTGGAGAGGTACTCGGTCGAGCACATGCTCGAGTTGATGGTCGAGTCGACTGGGAAGTGAGGTCTATTTGTATCCGGGACTTGGCTTGATCAAGTACTCGATTACTCACTCGGTCGAGTGGTGGTTGAGTTGAAGGTCGAGTGGTGCCTGAAACGCAACACATACAAGCAGAGGAAGAATTCGAGATTAGTAATGAACAAAGTAGATACCGAACTCAATCTTAGACTTATGTGGATCCTAAATGTCACAAACAAACACTCAAAAGTGGCAACGACGCCAAATTGAAACTTGGTATTTCTTGTGGTGGTGATGATTGGTGAATGATATGAGATGATGATATGAATGAATGGGTAGAAAGCAATGGGTTTCAATTCCCTTTATGATGTTGCAGTATAAACGGTGTCAATTCAAATCTGAGTGAGATGCAAGCAATCAGGACATGCACATTTATCTAAGTTGAGCAAATTATAAAGGATGTTTGTCACTAACAACCTAATGATGAATGTAAAATGCAGAATGTAAAAGCTTATAAAACTAGATGTTAAAAGTAAAGAGAACATGATGATCTAAACAACAATGCAATGAAACAGAAATAGAAACTATAGTAATGCAAGTAATAAACTAATGCAAGGCAAGTAATGAACAGGAAACTAAATGAATGTAACAGAAAAGCAAATGAAATGAAACAGGACAAACACAAAGCATAAACAAGAATTCTGGGGATGAGCTCGAGCAAGCACTCGATCGAGTGTGCGATCGAGTACAGGGTCGAGTCGGACAAATGCGAGAAACAGAGCAATGCAAACAAAACAGAGCAAGACAAAAGTAAATCAAACAACGACCAAGCAACAGGATTTAGACTAAGAAATCAATAGACAAGGAAGGTCTTGAGGAGGGATTCATAGGCTGGACTAATGATTAAGGTCATCTAACTTGGTCAACAAATCTCAATCAACTTGAGCTAATCTCTAGACAATGATCTCCTAGAACATGTTAATCCACTCTCATGGCAAAAACAATCAAACTCATATATTTCTAGACTTGTTCTCACAAAGCAAAGAACTTATAAAAGCAAGCATTAAGCAACAGATCATTTATGTCAAAAATCAAACAAGACATCTAATCTCTTAGCATGCCTAATGATAATCTATAGATCTAGCCTTATCTTGCAACCTAGACATTGGTGTGATGCTAAGAAGCTTAAAATCAAACCCTACCCTCTCGGTTATAGGATCAGCATAGAGTACATTTAGCCTAAAAGAGATCTATAACAATCAAGCTTGACCTAGCTAAACAAACCTCAACGACAATCCATCCTAACCCATCCTCAAGATCCTAAGCAACTACTCACAAATGCTAAACATGATGACCAAAGTCATAAACCCAGAAAATAACAAAACTTGCATGATTAGATAGATGAAACAGAGATCTACAATATTAAAGAAGGAATCAAACTCGAATTCTTAATATTTTGAAAGTTATGAAACCAACAAATATCAAGGAATCTCTTGTTTTCCTTTAAAAGTAGATGAGAGATCTAAGAAAATAAAAGTGCAAAGAGCATAAATTCCCAAAAGGGTAAATACTAGGTTGGAGAATATCTAAAAAAACTGGACTCCTTGGTGGCTGCAGGGTACAAGTCCTTATATAGAAAAAGGAGTGGAAGCCCTAAAAATGCTAGAAGACAAAATAGCTAGGCGGCTCGGTCAGCTCGACCAGGTGCTTAGTCGAGTGACCGGTCGAGTTGGCTTTTCTTCTGTTCCCTCCACTCGGTCGAGTCCTTCTCCGCACACGGTCGAGTGTCTGGTCGAGTGGGCGGTCGAGTGGAACTCTGGACCTTGGTTCTTCAGCTCTAACTCTCTTGCTTTCTCCTCTTCAGCATTGCTTCCATGCTCCTTAGGCTCCAAAATAACATGTTTATGCAAGAAAAGATGCAAATGCAATGCAACTATACTCTAATGCATGAAAAATCCTAAAACTATGCAATAATGGTCAAAAAGGATAGCAAAAGAGTCAAAAGATGTGAATATATTAAGGGAAAACAGGGTAAAATATATGAACATCACTTTTTTGTACAAAAAGGGACAGATGGCCTATTCAGACAATGTATAACAGAGGAAGAAGTCTGAGGGGTACTAGAGCACTGTCATGGTTCCACTTACGGAGGTCATTTTGCTACCTTCAAAACCGTCCAAAACATACTTCAAGCTGGTCTTTGGTGGCCAACCATGTTCAAAGACGCACAACTCTTCATAACAAAGTGTGACCCATGCCAGAAAATGGGCAACATCGGTAGGAGGAATGAAATGCCTCAACAGCCGATCTTAGAAGTCAAAGTTTTCGACGTTTGGGGAATAGATTTCATGGGACCTTTCAACCCACCCTCAAATAGAAACTTGTACATCCTGGTGGCCGTCGACTATGTCTCAAAATGGGTCGAAGCAATTGCCAGCCCGACAAATGATCACAAGGTCATAATGAAGATGTTCAAAAACATCATTTTCCCGAGATTTGGAATTCAAAGAGTAGTGACCAGTGATGGAGGAACCCACTTCATTAACAGAGTTTTCGATGGCTTGTTAAGGAAGCACAGAGTCAAGCATAAAGTCGCAACAGCTTACCACCCACAAAGCAGCGGAAAAGTGGAGGTAAGCAATAAACAGATCAAGGCGATATTGGCTAGGATCGTGGGAATCACAAAAAAAGATTGGGCATTCAAGCTAGATGATGCGTTATAGGCCTACAAGACAGCTTACAAAACACCGATTGGGCGAACACCTTTCCAACTTCTTTATGGGAAAAACTGTCACCTGCCAGTTGAGGTAGAATATTAAGCGATCTAGGCGACCAAACTCCTGAATTTGGATATAAAAACTGCTCAAGAAAGAAGAGCAATGGATCTCCACGAACTTGATGAAATACGGTTGGAGGCTTATGATAATTCGAAGATCTACAAGGAACGAACCAAAACCTTTCATGAAAAAAAGATCCAACACAAGGATTTAAGAGCTGGAGACAAAGTCCTTCTATTCAACTTGAAGCTTCGACTGTTCCCCGGGAAGCTCAAGTCGAGATGGTCAGGACCCTTCGTAATTAAAGAAGTTATGCCCTATGGAGCAGTGACTTTATCGGGAAAGATGGAACTGAGTTTACCGTTAACAGGCAGAGAGTGAAGAAATACATGGCAAATGAGAGCACAGAGGTGGGTTCATCTCTGTATCTCACTGATCTCGCACCAGTCTGATAAGAGTCAAAAGTCAAGCTTAGTTACTATAAACAAGCTCTCTTGGGAGGAATTCCTAACGGCAGAGTTGTAAGTATAACTTTCATTTTTAAGTATTTTCTCTCCTCAATGTTCTTACCCTTCCCGATGCCTTACCCGATCAACCCCTCGGATGCTGGTCCAAGCAGGTCGTCCGTGCGCATAACCGAGCTCTCTGATGAGCGAATCCGGGCACCTGCTGAAGCCGGTGACGACCCTGGCTACACCTTGGCGAGCATGGAGGCTGCCACAACCTCTTTCTTCACCAACCCATGAGGTACCACTTTCATCGAAACCATTGTTTATACCATTGCATTTTATTTTGTTTCATTTTATGTGATTCTCAGATTTCTTTTTCAGAGTTTTATTTACACAAGGGACTGTGTAATTTAAGTTTGGGGGAGGGTCCGAGAATGTACATAACATTGTGTTTTATTTTCTTATTTCAAATTTTTGCATAATAGTTTTGTTCATTTGAGTCTGCATCTATTTGCATAAAAAACCCAAAAAAAGTTGAAAATTTTAAACTAAAAAAAAAACAAGAGTGTTCATGTAGTTGCATTTCCATATTAGGATTGAGTATAGATTGCTTCATATAGGATTGTTGCACATGCATTTTAGGGGACAATGATTAAAACTACCTTGTTTAAAGCCAAACCTTAGGATTGAAGCTATAGCTCTTAATCCCTCCACTTGTGTGAAATTTGCTTGAACATTGCATCATCTCTATCTTATTGGACTTAACCAGAACTTAAATTGTCTTGCTTATGGAATTTGAATACCTGCTCATGGTAACTCTAAGCTCGGGTTAACACTCTATTTTTACCAATCTTTTCATTTAACCCGATTTGTTTTTCCTACCCTTGAACCCAAACCTTTCTTTCAAACCTTGTTGTAAATTGTTGAGTGAGACCTTTTCATTGTGCTATAGGTTGTGAAATCTTGAGAGTATTGAGAACGACAAAGAACTGGCTCTTGTTTTAGCTAAGTTTAGAATCATTTGGACTAGCTAATAGAATCGGTTTTGAAAGATAGGTGGTTAGCATGATCATTTGTGGTTGGGTTGAGGAATAAAAGAGAAATTAAAGAAGAAAGTCCCTAAGGTTCGATGCAATTAGCTCTAAGTCTCTAAGTAAAGAAAAAAGAGAAGAGAAAAAGATCTTGCTATAGTCTCCTAGAAAAGAAAAAAAATTTATATATATATAGGAATATTATTAGGAGTTAAGCAAA
>NC_025692.1:13507755-13514612 GCF_000633955.1 Camelina sativa | reverse complement strand
AAAAAAAAAAAAAGAGAAGAGCTAGATGTTTAAAGTTTAGACCTGAGGGATTATAAAAAAATGGGGGAGGGGGGGGGGAGTTAAAATCAAGTATGTGAGTAATTTTATTCTAGGGGGTTTGATAAAAAAAAAAAAAAAAGTGAGTGAGAAAAGGGTAGATTATCAAGAGTTAAGCTTTGTATGCCCTAATTGTTCTCAATCTTAGATAGTTTTCTCAACTGTCTAGCATTCCTTCTTTTGAGAGAAAACCATCCAAGGATATTGTTCGAAATCACCCTACCAGAAAGCCTTACCCTTGAAACCGATTGAGCTTGATTCACCTTCCATTTGCAAGAATTCGCCAAATACCTTAATGAATGTGAAAGAGATGTTCTTTGGAATCGCAACTCTTTATTTTTAGTTGAAGGATGAACTAGATCGATGCATGGTGATAAGTATAGAAAAATATTTGTAAGTATGTTGATTGATCTTAGCACCATTAAACTATCTTTAAGGACTATAGCTTGAATCCTTCGCTTAGCTTATAAGGTTATGAGTCCCATTTTTAACCTCTTCCTCCTACTTCCTTGCTAGAGGACTAGCAACATTTAAGTTTGGGGGTCTGATAACTCTCTAATTTACATGTTTTAAGCATCCCTTTTTGTCAATATTTTGTATTGTTTTTACCCTAACCTTAGCATTTTTAGGTCATTAACTGTAGGAATTCACATTTAGGCCATTTAGGGTGTTGCATTCTTGTATTTGCATATTTTGGATGAAAACATGTGCTTTAGAGCCTAAAATGGGAGGAAACAAGGTCAACTCTGAGTATGTACCCGAAGGAGCTATGGAGCAGGAAGAACAGTCCGGACCTCAACCCAATCGAAGAGGATCCAAGGGCAGGAAGAACAACCCGAGGACCTATCCGAGGAGTTACCCGACCACATCTTCGAGCACCGCCTCGAACAGACCCTCGGGCAGGATTGGGCTGCTAGGGTTAAAGGGTTTCCATATATAAACCCCCCCTCTTCTTCCTCTCGTAGGCACTCAAACCAGAGAGCGAGAGCAGATGAGAGAGATCTTCAACGACTCAAACACTTTTTTCACTTTGTTAGGATTCATTTGGTTATTTTCTTTTGCATTTTTGATTCTATACTCTTCCTCTTTACTCTATTTTCAATACAATGCAATTTTCGTTTATCTATGCTTTTGTGTTTTATGCTATGAGATCTGAGTAGTGAAACAAAGTTTCTAGGGATAGGATAGAAAATTTTATGTTCTTGATCGGTTAGGATGTCTTAGCTTGGTTGTTTATGTTTTATAAATTCCCTTCTAGATTGGTGTTCTTAATGCTATCAACAGACCGAGAGGTTGAGATTAGATCTAGGGTGTTTTACCATCGAGAAGTGTAGATGAAATGCTTGAATCAATCAATGATAGAGATTTACTCACTTAGCCTAAGAGATTAGATGTGTAAGGAGTTTATTGACAATAATGATTCAGTTTGTATTGCCTGCTTGGTCATGTTTCTCCAACGAGAGTTGGGTAGGGGAGTGATCAAGGTTGATTGTTTCTATCATGAGAGTGTTTTAACAAGATTTTAGAGATTTATTGTCTAGGGAATATTTGCTTGAGGCATGTAGGACATTCATACTGGTCAGGAACACTTAGGAGTCGATTACCCCATCCTTAGGAGCTTTCGCATTTTGATTGTTTACCTTTTTATTCATAACTCGATCACTTACCTGAACAGGTACACGATCACCTACTTCGAGTACACCTTCGAGTTGTTCATACTCATCTTGTTTACTCAATCACCCCACCCGATCCTGTACTCGAATGTTTGCATCGAGTGCTTAGGTCGTGTGGTTCTTGTTTATTTGCTTTCTTTTGTTTATTTTAGGATTGTTAGATCAAACCATTGATTGCTTGGCTTGACTTGCATAGTTCTGATCATATCTCATTTGCTAGCATAACAACCATTTGGATTGATAACCCTTTGTACTACAACTGCATAGGGAATTGATACCCTGGGTGAAAATCCTGTTATCAGTTATAGATATAGATAAGGAGCTAGAAGATCCTATCATTCTAGGAAGACCATTCCTAGCCACTGCTGGAGCTGTTATTGATGTTAAGGAAGGGCTGATAAGCTTGAACATAGTTGAGGGTTTAACCATGAGATTTGATATCAATAACCCAACCAACTTTCCCACTAGAGGTCAACCTTTTGTTCTTAAAGACAAGAGAGATCATGAGGTCTCAAGTGGAGTAGAAGCTCCAAAAGCCAAAGTCTCATCTCATGAGGAATCAGTTGAAAAGCTCAAGGGTTCAGTTAAGGAGTTGGCTGATCTAGTGAAGGATCTTCAAGTGCAACTCAACAAGAAGTCTTTGAAGAAGGCAGGACCAAGATTCAAGCTTAAGAAGAAACATGGTTCAAATTCAAAGGGTGAAGTTATAAAGAATCAGCTTCACAATGATCAAGTTGTACCAAGGACGATCTCATCACCTCCTTGGTCTCCCAACCAAGCCTGAAAAGGCACAAAAAGTCAAGCTTAGTGACTTTAAACAAGCTCACTAGGGAGGAAGTCCCTAAGGTATCATTGTACATAAGTTTAATTTTCCTTGTGTTTTTGATGTTTTTCTTTTATGTTTGTGTTGGACAGGATTTTATATGAGAGTATAGATGGGTTTGAGAAGAATTGGACTTAGAGAAATGGATTTTTGAGGCCACTCGACCAGCCCACGAGAGGTACTCGATCGAGCACATGGAAGCCCAAGCCCACTCGGTTCAAATTTCTCTTGCATGATCGTGTGGAGGAAGAGACAAGTTCAAATTTCAAATTTTGGTCAAACAATCGACCACATGGGGTCGAGTGGCAGCAAAAGTGAGTCAAAGATTCCCAATTCAAATTTGAATGGTATGGACGCTCCACCATTGTCTCTTTGTTCCCTTAGCCTCTTTACAAAGAGATGAACTCAATTCTAGGCTACTCACACTCTCTCATTTGCTTAAAACAATCAAAATCTAGCTTAAAAATCTCTCTCAAGTTTCATCTTCTTGTTGAAGCTTAGTTCTTTTGGTTTTTAGGTTACTAACCTATTAACTTTGAGCTTTGAGTCTATTCCTTTCAGTTTTCTTTCAAAATGTCTTCATGGTTCAAAGAAACATCACAACAAGCTGCTATTCGTGAAGCTGAAGGCAAGAAAGCTTATGATCGTTTCATGGATTGTCGTGATGCACTGATGGTTTCAGAAAGAGAAACTGGTGAACGAACTCGACCACAAACTAGAGGAGGCAAACGACCGAGTGCCTGTTCGAGTAGAGGGTCGAGTGGCATATCAAGAAGAAAGACCAACCTGCTGAGGAAGATCCAGAGAGAACTGAGTGTGATCAGGAGATGGAGTTCACTCTTGAAGAGCATATAAGAGGAAACAAGGCAAAAGGGAAGAGGCCAGCTGAAGAGGCCCAACAACAAGAGAGTGAGAGTGAGGAACAAGAAGAGGTAGAAGAAGAATCTGGTGGCCTAGCTCCTAGCCAACTCTATTAAGCCTTCATGAAGATGAGCTTCCAAGGAACAAGATATCCACAGAAGGAAACCATGGAGAAGCTGGGTATTGCTGAAGATGTTGAGTTTCTCTTTGAGGAATGCAATCTAAGCAAATTCATGGGATTGTGCATGGAGGGGTATAGAGAAGAGAGGTGTGAATTATTGGCCACCATCAAGTTGCACCTCTTCAAAAGGATGGACAAAGAGATGGGAGCTGGTTACATTGATTTAACCATCAAGTGCAAGAAGTATGAGTTGTCACTCAAGCAGCTAGCCACAATCTATGGGTTTGAAGTTGGAAGTGAAGAGAATATGGTCATACCCAAGGAAGAACTCATTGCTGTTCGGGAAACAATTGGAGATAACAAGCTCTACTCTTCTTCTAAGACCAAGAGTTCAAAGATAAGGAGTCCAGTCCTAAGGTACTTCCACAAGGTCTTAGCAAACACATTCTTTGCTAGGAAGGAAACTGGAAATCTGAATGAGGGAGAACTTAGGATGATTGATGCAGCACACTATGTCATCATCACACAAACAAGAGATGGAACAATCATTCTTGGGAGCAGTGTGAAAACTGATTTGGCTATGGTCCTCATTGACCAATTTACTTATTATAGAAGCTGGGTGAGCAAGCTACACAAGAGGAACTCAACTGGAGTTCTAACCATTGGAGGCATCAACACTCCAATCCTAGTAGCTGCCAATGTACCACTTCAAGGAGAGAAGGCCAAACCAAGATGGTTTGACACCCAATACCTCACCTCCACTCTCATTCTAGCCAAGGAGATGCACTATGGGAAGCACATTTTCAACTTTGAGCATCCAACAGTGGGGAAGACTCAGCTTGTTCTACCTAATCAAGCACTCACCACCATAAGAGAAGGGCTAAACATTGACTTTTGGCCGGCTGCTGAGTTTTTGTTTGATTGTACAACCCAAGTAAGAGAAGATCAAGCTGGAGATGTGGAGCCGGCTGAGGGGAAGAGCAATTTTATTTTGAAGATTATGAGCCAAGTCCAAGAGATAGTAGAGGAGTGAGATAGACTAGCAAGAGGTTGACACTTCTCCAAAAGTGGAACAAGTGGCATGGTAAGGCTGTGGACAAGCTGAAGAAGAAGATGGTGAAAATGTCCAAGTCCATCAAGGGTATGAAGAGAGAGATTGTTGAATTGAAAAGTGGACATTCATCACCAACACCATCTAGACCTTTGAGGAGGAGTAGCTCAACTAGAGAATTGTCTAGAGCTGAAAATCCGGTGGTACCAGCAAGAGCCTCGCTGCATGAGCCAATTCAGAGGGAAAGAGGTCCAGTCCGCATAGAACAACAGTTTCCAAGGAACTCGACTGGTACACTCGAGCACCCACTCGACCGAGCACCTCCAATGCACTCGGCCGAGTACCTGCCCAGAACCCCCTATGGTTTTCCAGCTCCTACAGGCCCTATGGTTAATTATCACTTTGTGCAATGTTTTACACTCATAGATACTTTATACATATTTGGATCATCTTACCCCTTTTTATCACTCTTGTTGATCCAAGTAACCGATTTCATCATTGAATTAGTTTCCCCTACCCTTAACTAACCTTTCCTTCAAGCCATGTTTATTCTTGTGTGTGTGAGTCCTATTTTGGGATTGAGCTTGGTAGAAAGTGTTAGGTTTGAGCTGACAAGAATAAAACCTTGTGTAGTTCTAGTTTGCATTTTTCAAACTAGATAGGACTAGGTGATTTAAATTCTGGGTTTGGGACTTGGTGTGTTCAAAAAGAAAAGAAAAGTGTGAAAAGAGGAAGAAAAGGGCAAAAGTCCTTAGGAGGGAAGTCGTTTAAAGTAAATTCAAACTCTAAGTGAAAGAATAGGGTGTAGTAAAAGTTTCAAATAAGGTTCTGGTCAAAGAAAAGAAAGAAAGAAAAGAAGAGTCTAGTAAAAAGGCTTTATGACTTGGGAAACAAGTAAGAAAGAGAACCTTAGCATTTAAGAAAGAAACTCCCATTCCACTAGAGAGATCAGTAAAAAACCTCTCCTAGGACTGAAAAACAAAAGAGAAAAAGGGCAAAAGAGAAAAGATGAAGCTAAATGGTAGAATTAGGACATTGAGATTAGATTGTTAGGAACAAATCCTTTGGGTACCTTTAGGTAGACAAGGTTCTGTTCTTGTATGTGTCTAAGTGTTCTTACCTTTAGCCTACTTCTAAAGCTCAATCCACATTTTGTGAGAATATCCTTGTTATTGATAAGCCCCACTCAAAAGAGAGACCATTTTTGTCTCTAAACCCTTATTGCCAAGCCAAATGAGTTTAGACATTGCATAATCTGATTCATGTTCTAGCTTAATGAATGTTAAAAGAAATGACTGATTTGAATGCATGTGGAAGTCTAAGGCTTGAATCAGTTAAGGTTGTGAAAGGCTTGTCTAAAATCTTTAAGTATAGCTCATTCATCTTGCATCATAGTACTAGTAACTTGGACATTGATTCTAGCTAGTTTATTATCAAGCTTTAGGTGCTGAGATCCCACTTTGAAACCTCACTTCTCTACTTATGTCTTATTTATTTGCTTGAGGGCAAGCAAAGACTAAGTTAGGGGGTGTTGATGTTCATATATTTCACCTTGTTTTTTCTTAGTTTATTTGCATCTTTTGCATCATTTACTAGTTTGTTTAGCCATTATTGAATAATTTTAGGACTGTTTATGCATTAGAGCATGATTGCATTGCATTGTTTCTTGTATAATCAGGTGATTTAGGACCCAAAGGAGCATGGAGAAGTGTCGAAGGAGAGTGGAGCTATCAAGAGAAGCAGACAAAGGAGCTAGAGCAGAAGAGAACCAAGGTCCGGAAGTCCACTCGACCACCACACTCGACCAGACACTCGACCGTGTGAGGAGAGGGACTCGACCATTTAGAAGAAGCAGAAGAAGAGGTCGCTCGACCATGCACTCGACCGAGCACATGGTCGAGTTGTCCGAGCCGCCTTCCTATTTTGTCTTCTAGCCATTCTAGGGCTCCCCTTCCTTCCTATATAAGCCTATTGTACTCTATGGCCGCACACAAGTCACTTTAGAGAGAAAATATCTCATAAACTTAGTTTTTGACCTTTTGGGATTTTTCTACTTTTTGCTTAGATCATGAAACTGACTTTCTTTGTGGTGTATGAATGAATGATGTATGGAATGAATAGAAGTCAGGGTGTTTCAATTCCCCTTATGCAGTTGCAGTATAAGAGGTGTCAATCCTATCTGAGTGATTGTGAACAATTAAGATGTGCATATGAGTCTAAGTCAAGCCAATTGTAAAGATTGTTTGTCACTAACAATCCTAAAATGAGATA
>NC_025692.1:13506470-13507139 GCF_000633955.1 Camelina sativa | reverse complement strand
GATTGGCAAGAAACAATCAAACCTATGCAATTCTAGACTTGTTCTCACAAAGAAAAGAATCTACACAAGCAGGCATTAAGCAATACATCTCAAACCAAACAANCCTTGGGAAGGGAAACATGCACCAAGAGTTGGGTCTCCATTCAACTATCTACATTTATTTTCTTTTAATTTCAAGAACAATTAATATTTGGCCTTCTTACCAAGTTTCTTATCTCTATATAAACACATGTAATCTCATTTGAGAATAATCAATCAATTTTCCTTTTCATTTTATGAGTCTATCTCTTTGTTCTTTGTCTAGAACATTTCCTTGTTTCTTGGTGTGTAATATCCAAGCAGCAGCCTCCTCTTGTTGGACTAGTGAGTCATATCTAGTAGCCATTGGAATTGGGAATATCAGCAGCCTTCCGCAACTGCTGTGCGACCCATCAATCCATTAAATCTCCCTTGTTGCACCTTGCACCTTGGCGAGTTTCTATCTTTTCTAATCCGGCTGAGTGATCCTCGAATTTGGGCGTATCAAGTGGTATCAGAGCCACTCAACCGGTATTTGTCTGTTCATCTTCTCATCTTCCATTTCTAAATACTTCTTCTTCTTCCTTCTATCTTAAATCTGGGCCATCTCCTTACCTAGGCCATTTATATTTTCAAAAAAAAAAAAAAAAA
>NC_025692.1:13503400-13506225 GCF_000633955.1 Camelina sativa | reverse complement strand
GCGGTCGAGTTGGACTCCGGACCTTGATTCTACAGCCTTAACTCTCTTGTTTTCTCCTCAGGACAGCTTCACTTCTCCTCAGCATTGCTTCCATACTCCTTAAGCTCCAAAATCACCTGTTTATGCATGAAAAGATGCAAATGCAATGCAACTACACTCTAATGCATGATTAGTCCTAAAGCTACACAATAATGGCCTAAATGGATAGCAAAAGATGCAAAAGTTGTGAATAAACTAAGGGAAAACAAGGTAAAATATATGAACATCAGATCATTATCCACTTTTATTGTATTTCCTCTAGATTTTCTGAAAAATGTTGGTTCCATAACTTTTTGAGTATTAAGATTTTGAGTTTGCTTCTTTGTTCATTGTTGTTGATATGATCATGGATGGAGCTAATGAGGAGCAGCTTGTAGCTGAGCTTGAACCCGAGGAACTTGTAGCTGAGCTTGAACCCGAGGAGCTTGTAGCGGAGGAACCATTGCTTGTACCTGAAGGACCAATGACTAGAGCAAAAGCTTAGAACCTAAGAAATGCACTAAATGGGCTTATTCAAGAGCTTATGGCCAAAAAGAGCATGAGAAAAACTATTGGAGATGATATCTATCAAATCGAGCCCACTTTGAGCCTAATTCAAGTCCAAGAAAGTCCAAAATAATCACTTTATTTTGTGGTCAAAGAGGGATGACGAAAATGGAGTTCAACTCACCGTGGGAAGGACACCTTGGGAAGGGAANGATTTGCATTTGGCTAAGTGGTGGAAGAGAAATCCTGCTGGCTGAGGAAAAATCCAGCCTTGGAGTGGTTAAAACAGATTTCAAAATCCTCTTGGAACTTAGGGAGAAAGCTCTTGAGTGACCTACCAAAATTGAGAGAAACACTTGAGTGTGTGAGGATTTTTTATTTGCTAACTTTTGGTGTTAAGTTTTCAGGAAACCATGGAAAGTGATAGAGAAAGAGATCGGCCGGGGAATTCTGTCGTCGGGCTATCTTACTTGCAAATGAGAGCATTGAATGACACTATTACGAACCTTATGAATACAGGTCTAGAAGAACTACACCAGAGGCTCGACGAGATTCAGAACAGCCAACAAACTCGTTCTAGACCCGTAGCTGAAACTTAGTATTTATGGTGGGTGATGATGAATGAGATGATATGATGTGATGAATGGGTAGAAAGCAAGGGGTTTCAATTCCCTTTATGATGTTGCAGTATAAAGGGTGTCAATCCAAATCTGAGTGAGATGCAAGCAATCAGGACAATGATGGTCTCTTTTTAGAGTGGGACTTATCAATATCAAGGTTCTCTCATAAAAAATGGATTGAGCTTTAGAAGAAGGCTAAAGGTAAGAACACTTAGACACATACAAGAACAAAACCTTGTCTACCCAAAGGCACCCAAAGTGTTTATCCTATCAATCTAAACCCAAATGATCCTATTTCTACCCTTTAACTTCTTCACTTCTCTTTCACCCTTTTCTCTTTTGATTTTAAAGTCTTAGGAGAGGTTTCTTATTTGATATTTCTAGTGGAATGGGGGTTTCTTACTTTATTGCTATGGTTCTCTGTTCTTCTTATTCTTTAAGATATAAAAGCATTTTGCTATACTCTTCTTTTCTTTCTTTCTTTTCTTTAACTAGAACCATCTTTAAACAACCTTATACTTCCCATTCTTTCACTAGACTTTGGTTTTACTTAAACACATTCCCCTCCTAAATACTCTAACCTTTTCTTTCTCTTTTTCCTCTTTTCTTTTCAAAACAGCCAAGTCCCAAACCCAACAAGTGAACCACCTAGTCCTATCTAGTTTGAAAATTGCAAACTAGAACTACACAAGGCCTTACTCTTGTCAGTTCAAACCTAACACTTTCTACCAAGCTCAATCCCAAAATAGGCCTCACACTCACAAGAATAGACATGGCTTGAAAGAAAGGTTGGTTAAGGGGTAGAGGAAACTGATTTTAGTGTTTAATCAGCTTCTTGGATCAACAAGAGTGGTAAAAAGGAGAAAGATGATCCAAATATGTGTATGGTATCCATGAGTTTAAAGCAATGCACAAGTTGATAATTGAAAGTCAATATTAGGTTCTTATAAGTAGGAAATGACATCAAATCACAACATGCTTCAATTTAGACCAAATGCAATGCAGGAATTCAAGGCTTGGTTCAATCTTATGTTTCTAACTACTCAACTAGCATCAAAATACTATTAACTTGGGCATTGATCCTAGTTTAGTGAATTAAGCAAACTAACAAGGCAAAACTCATCATAGATCCCTAATGCAAATTTTAAACACTCCTTCATGAAACATGCTAACAAAATCCTAATATGCAATGCAAACTACATGAACACTTTAAAGATTTTTTGCAAAAATTTTCAAATTTTTAGGGTTTTTCTATGCCATAGATGAAATGCAATTACTAACATGATTATGGTGGGTGATGATGAATGAGATGATATGATGTGATGAATGGGTAGAAAGCAAGGGGTTTCAATTCCCTTTATGATGTTGCAGTATAAAGGGTGTCAATCCAAATCTGAGTGAGATGCAAGCAATCAAGACATGCACATTTATCTAAGTTCAGCCAATTATAAAGGATGTTTGTCACTAACACCCTAATGATGAATGTAAAATGCAGAATGTAAAATGCAGAATGTAAAAGCTTATAAAACTAGATGCTAAAAGTAAAGAGAACAGGATGATCTAAACAACAATGCAATGAAACAGAAATAGAAACTATAGTAATGCAAGTAATAAACTAATGCAAGGCAAGTAATGAACAGGAAACTAAATGAATGTAACAGAAAAGCAACTAAAATGAAA
>NC_025692.1:13491952-13503015 GCF_000633955.1 Camelina sativa | reverse complement strand
ACAGCCAAGTCCCAAACCCAACAAGTGAACCACCTAGTCCTATCTAGTTTGAAAATTGCAAACTAGAACTACACAAGGCCTTACTCTTGTCAGTTCAAACCTAACACTTTCTACCAAGCTCAATCCCAAAATAGGCCTCACACTCACAAGAATAGACATGGCTTGAAAGAAAGGTTGGTTAAGGGGTAGAGGAAACTGATTTTAGTGTTTAATCAGCTTCTTGGATCAACAAGAGTGGTAAAAAGGAGAAAGATGATCCAAATATGTGTATGGTATCCATGAGTTTAAAGCAATGCACAAGTTGATAATTNAAACAAGGCATCCAATCTCTTAGCATGCCTAATGATAATCTCTAGATCTAGCCTTATCTTGCAACCTAGACATTGGTGTGATGCTAAGAAGCTTAAAATCAAACCCTATCCTCTCGGTTATAGGATCAGCATAGAGTACATCTAGCCTAGAAGGGATCTATAACAATCAAGCTTGACCTAGCTAAACAAACCTCAACCACAATCCAGCCTAACCCATCCTCAAGATCCTATGCAACTACTCACAAATGCTAAACATGATGAGCAAATTCATAAACCCAGAAAATAACGAAACTTGCATGATTAGATAGATGAAACAGAGATCTACAATATTGAAGAAGGAATAAAACTCGAATTCTTAATATTTTGAAAGTTGTGAAACCAACAAATATCAAGGAATCTCTTGTTTCCTTCAAAAGTAGATGACAGATTTAAGAAAATAAAAGTGCAAAGAGCATCAATTCCCAAAAGGGTAAATACTAGGTTTGAGAATATCTAAAAAAAACTGGACTCCTTGGTGGCTGCAGGGTACAAGGCCTTATATAGAAAAAGGAGTGGAAGCCCTAAAAATGCTAGAAGACAAAATAGCTAGGCGGCTCGGTCAGCTCGACCAGGTGCTCGGTCGAGTGACCGGTCGAGTTGGCTTTTCTTTTGTTCCCTCCACTCGGTCGAGTCCTTCTCCACACACGGTCAAGTGTCTGGTCGAGTGGGCGGTCGAGTGGAACTCCGGACCTTGGTTCTTCTGCTCTAACTCCCTTGCTTTCTCCTCTTCAGCATTGCTTCCATGCTCCTTAGGCTCCAAAATCACCTGTTTATGCAAGAAAATATGCAAATGCAATGCAACTATACTCTAATGCATGAACAATCCTAAAACTATGCAATAATGGTCAAAAAGGATAGCAAAAGATGCAAAAGATGTGAATATATTAAGGGAAAACAGGGTAAAATATATGAACATCAGTAGCCAGGAGTGAACGTTCAAGGAGGACTTACCAGCCCGAGGAGGAAATTGAAGAAGAGGAGTTCCATGAAGAAGATGATCGATCGATGAACCGACCTAGACGAAGTCATAGAAACCGTGATCAAGGTGATGTTAATCCTATTGGTACAAGAGATGACAATTTAGGTGGTTTAAAACTTAAAATTCCAACCTTTGAAGGTAAAAACGATCTGGATGTTTACCTAGAATGGGAAAGGAAAATGGAGTTAGTGTTCGATTGTGAAAAATTTTCTGAACTCAAAAAGGTTAGATTAGCAGCAACTGAGTTTATAGGCTATGCTACTAACTGGTATGATCAAGTTTTGACTTACAAGAGAAGAACAGGTGGAAGACCAATAGCTTCATGGGATGAACTCAGACGCTTGCTTCAAGGAACCAAATCTGTGGAGGACTATTTCTAGGAAATGGAAAGCTTAATGATCAAGGCGGACGTAGATGAAACCTTAGAAGCTACCATGGCCAGATTCCTTGCGGGCCTCAATCGGGACATTCAGGACAGAATGGAGCTTCAAGAATATGAAAGCTCGGAGGGAATGTTGCACAAGGCGATTCTAATCGAACAACAAACCAAGAGGAAGGGTTTATCTAAACCTTGCTTTGCTCTAAAACCAAGTTATCAAGATAAAGGTAAGTCTCCAACCCCATCAAATCCAGTTTTCAAGACTAATGCTCCTACTCGTCTTGATAAAGGAAAGGCAGTCGAGACCAACAATCGGGCAAGAGATATTCGGTGTTTCAAATGTCATGGACTTGGACATTATGCCAACAAATGTCCGAATCAAAAGGTAATGACCCTCCTAGACAACGGTGAAGTGGAGTCCGAGGATGATAAAGAAAAAGAGGAAGATCTTGGTCTAATCTTTGACGAAGAGGAAGAACAGTTTGAATATCCAAATTAAGGGACACTTCTGGTCACTAGGAGATCATTGAGCGTTCAGCCTAATTCCAATGACCGAGAACAAAGGGAGAATCTCTTTCACACTAGATGTTTAGTTCAAGATAAAGTTTGTTCTTTGATCATTGACGATGGAAGCTGTACTAACGTTGCTGGTGATACTCTTGTTAGGAAGCTTGGACTTGAGACCATACCTCATCCGCGGCCTTTTAAACTGAAATGGTTGAAAGAAACGGGTGAACAGTACGTCAGGGAGCAAGTCACGGTTCTTCTTACCATCGGCCGATATGAAGACGAGATCCTATGCAATGTCCTTTCCATGGATGCAAGTCATATCCTTCTAGGATGACCTTGGCAGTTTGACATGAGGGCGATACATGATGGCTACACCAACCGACATTCCTTTGAGCATAAAGGAAAAAATATCACTCTGGTTCCTTTAACTCCATTGGAGGTCCATCAAGACCAGGTCCACTTGAAGAATAGCCGAGACAAAGAAATTAAACAAGCAAAACCTGAGGTATCTCCTAAGAACTCCAACTTCTTTGTCAAAGAAAGTCAAGTAAGGAAATCTTTGCACTCTCAACAGCCATTGTTTTTGCTTGTGTATAAAGAAACACTAATAGGATTTTCTGACCTTGCACCGGAGCTCCCGAGTGATTTGATAGATGTTTTTCAGGAATTCTTAGATATCTTTCCAAAAGAGAACCCTGAAGGTTTGCCGCCAATAAGAGGTATAGAACACCAAATTGATTTCATCCCAGGTGCGTCACTTCCAAACCGGTTGGCTTATCGAACCAATTCGTTGGTAACAAAGGAACTTCAAAAGCAGATTGGAGAACTTCTTGAAAAAGGTTACATCAGGGAGAGCCTAAGCCCATGTTATGTACTTGTTCTCCTTGTGCCTAAGAAGGATGGATCTTGGCGCATGTGTGTTGATTGTAGAGCCATCAACAATATTACGGTAAAGTATCATCATCCTATTCCTAGGCCTTATGATATGCTTGACGAACTGAATGGTTCTTGTGTCTTTTCTAAGATAGATCTCAAAAGTGGATATCACCAAATATTCATGAAAGAGGGTGATGAATGGAAAACTGGTTTCAAAACTAAGCATGGGTTGTATGAATGGTTGGTTATGCCTTTTGGGCTAACAAATGCACCCAATAATTTTATGAGGTTAATGAACCATGTTTTAAGAAAATTCATTGGAATCTTTGTTGTAGTTTACTTTGATGATATCTTAGTCTATAACAAGAATCTGGATGAAACGGTTCTAACAATTCTTAGGGAGGAAAAGTTGTTTGCCAATCTCAAGAAATGCACTTTTTGTACAGATAACCTTGTCTTTCTAGGTTTTGTTGTTAGTGCAAATGGCATTAAGGTTGATGAGGAGAAAGTTAAAGCTATAAGAGTATGGCCAAGCCCTAAGACCGTTAGAGAAATAAGGAGCTTTCATGGACTAGCTGGATTCCATAGGCACTTTGTGAAGGACTTTAGCATTGTAGCTGCACCACTTACAAAAGTCATCAAAAAGGATGTTGGATTCAAATGCGAGATCAAAAAAAAGATCAATGACAATGCCTACCAACTTAATCTTCAAGGTAAGTACAATGTGAGTTCAATCTTTACTGTTTCTGATTTAGTTCCTTTTATAGCAGATGATCCAGATGTGAGGACAAATCCTTTTCAAGAGGAGGGGGATGATGTGATCATGGATGGAGCTAATGAGGAGCAGCTTGTAGCTGAGCTTGAACCCGAGGAACTTGTAGCTGAGCTTGAACCCGAGGAGCTTGTAGCGGAGGAACCATTGCTTGTACCTGAAGGACCAATGTCTAGAGCAAAAGCTAAGAAGCTAAAAAATGCACTTAATGGGCTTATTTAAGAGCTTATGGCCAAAAAGAGCATGAGAAAAACTATTGGAGATGATATCTATCAAGTCGAGCCCACTTTAAGCCTAATTCAAGTCCAAGAAAGCCCAAAATAATCACTTTATTTTGTGGTCAAAGAGGGATGACGAAAATGGAGTTCAACTCACCTTTGAAAGGACACCTTGGGAAGGGAAACATGCACCAAGAGTTGGGTCTCCATTCAACTATCTATATTTATTTTCTTTTAGTTTCAAGAACAATTAATACTTGGCCTTCTTACCAAGTTTCTTATCCCTATATAAACACATGTAATCTCATTTGAGAATAATCAATCAATTTTCTTTTTCATTTTATGAGTCTATCTCTTTGTTTTTTGTCTAGAACATTTCCTTGTTTCTTGGTGTGTAATATCCAAGCAACAGCCTCCTCTTGCTGGACTAGTGAGTCATATCTAGTAGCCATTGGAGTTGGGAATATCAGCAGCCTTCCGCATCTGCTGTGCGACCCCTCAATCCATTAGATCTCCCTTGTTGCACCTTGCACCTTGGCGAGTTTCTATCTTTTCTAATCCGGCTGAGTGATTCTCGAATTTGGGTGTATCAGTTGTAGATTTGTGTCTTATCTCTCTAATCATGCAAGTTTCATCATGTTTAGTGATTCTGAGTAGTGTGTTAGGATTAGGGACAAATAAGGCTGGATAAGACTTATGGTTACTTAGACTAATCAAGATTGATTGTTTAAATATCTCTGCTAGATTAGATATGCACTATGCTAGTCTTATATCTGAGAGGGTAAGGATAGATTTTAAGCTTCTTAGCATCACACCAATGTCTAAGTTCTTAGATAAGGCTAATGCTAGAGATTATCATACTTAACCTGAGAGATAAAATGTTTAAGGTGATTTTTGATATTGATGATCTGAATCTTCAATGCCTGCTTTTATATGTCTTAGCTAGTGAGAACTAGGTCTAGGAGTATCTGAGCTTGATTGTTATTGTCATGAGAATGGATTAAGAAGTATTAGAAGATCATTGTCTAGAGATAGCTCACTGTTGATGAGATTTGTTGATCAGTTTAGGTGATTATAGCTTAAGTCCAGCCCATGAACCCATCCCTAGGACCTTCCTTGTTTTTTGATTTCTCTGTTTGATTACTGTTACTCGCTTCCTGTTTGATTTGCTTTCATTCTGTTCTGTTTTAGTTGTTGATTTTGTTTCTGTTCTTCTTATCATTCCACTCGACCTGTCACTCGATCGAGCATACAATTGAGTGCTTGCTCGACCTCCTTTCCAGAGTTCTTGTTTATTTTATGCATTTTTCTAGTTTCATTCTTGTTTCATTGCATTCACCCTTGTTTAATCCTGCTGCATTTACTATGTGGCATTAGTTTAGTTCCTGCTCTTGTTAGTATCATCTCTGTTTTATTTACACTGTTCACCTTGCATTTAGTTTCTTATCTTAGTAATTTTATATTCTGCATTTCATTATTGTCATTAGGGTGCTAGTATAAAACCATTTTCATACTTGGCTTAACTTAGATAAGTGTTCACATCCTGATTGCTTGCATCTTACTCATTATGGATTGACATCTCTTATATTACAACAACATAAGAGTAATTGAACCCTCTTGCATTCTACCTGATCATTCATCATTATATTTGCTTATGTCTCTGTTTGCATGTTGCATTCATTCATAGCATAAGTATCATCTTCATCATCTCACACACACACACAAAAAAGATCAGTTTCAACTTCTGGGAAAACCCAAAGAGAATCCTTATGGATATTGCAATGCTATCTGATACTAAGATTTTTGTGTGTCCTAGCAGGTTCAATTAACCTTATGCAGTTGTAGTACTTAAGGTGTCAATCCAAATGGGATGTTGCTACCACTCAAGATGCAATCAAGAAATCACAAGTTAAGCCAATTCAAAAAGAGTGTTTTATGTCTAACAATCCTAGAGTGATCAGAATGGAAAACGGAAATGAGTCACAGAACTAGAAACGAAGATGTATGACAAGAAGCGAACAAGAATAAGTGGAACCGAAAACGATTCTAAGCATGAACAAACAAAACAGTCTCAGGAATGTAATATCAATCAAAAAGATAAAAGTCCTAAGGATGGGAGTAATTGATGTCGGTGGAGTCTCCTAGTCTATAGAGTGTTTAACATACGACAAGCAAACTATCCCTAAACAATGAACATCACAACTTAGCTAATCCAATCTCTTGGCAAAAGCTACTCAGACTCAACCACTTCCATACCTAGCTCTCGCTAGAGAAACATGATCAAGCATGGCATGAAAAACAAGTTCATTCACGTCAACAAACATCCTAGACAACTAATCTCTTAGGCTAGGAACGTAAGTCTCTGGCACTAGTTGGTCAGACATTTCATCAAACATCTTTTGGGTGTGGAAATGTCTCGAACCTAGTTCCAATTGATCAGAAAGAAACTAGTAATTCTAACACTAGTCCAGAAGGGAATCATACAAATCAAGCTTAAACACTCTACATCCTAAGATCCTCCACCTAATCTATCCCATCCCCAAGAACTCTAGCACTACTCAGATCCGGAAATCATCACCAAAGAAATAAATCCAGATAATATTGAACAAAGCATAATAAGATAGACAAGAATGAGATGAACAACTTTGCAGAAGAAATCAGATGCAAAAAACTAAACGGATTAAAAGATATCTGGATACAAAGTCTTAAACGTTTTAGGTGGCTAGGTAGAACCTTAAGAACAAAACGAGAATAAAAGATAAGATGTCCTAAACCAAGACTTAACAAAATGTATATATAGTAAAAACGACAAGATATAGTGAATCCCTAAAACTTAAAACGACAAGATAGAGCGTCGGTTTGGGAGTCTCCTGAAGCGTGTCAGACGGAGCGTCTTCCTAGCATGCGTGATTTCGTCCGTGTGCGTCCAGTGGTTTGGTTGGTGTGAGTAGGAGTGGGTTGAGCCGTGCGAGTGAAAATGGCTCGAGCATGGTCGGTGAAAGTGGCTCAAGCGTGGTCGGTGAAAGTGGCTCGAGCTGGGTGCATACGCATCTACTAAAACGATGATAACTCTTGAGAGTGGCTCGATTGCGGCCGCTGAGAGTGGCTCGATCGTGTGCGTCTCTGACGTCTCCTAAACACCTGAAATACTTCGAAATGCACAATGCATGCAAGGATGATGCAAAAACTTCCTAAACATGCAAAGTGTATAAAAGAGGTTCTAAAATGATACAAAATGACTAGTTATCCTAGCTAAATGTATGACAAATGCATGCTAAGGAGATGCAAAATATAGACATATCAAGAACGAAGTATGGAAGAGAGGTGTGAAGATGGGGTCTCAGAAACTAAAACATGCTGGATAGAGTAGTTAGAATCAAGGTCCTTGTTTTTAGTTCTATGATGCATGGTGAAAGAACTTTAATTCTTTAATCTACACATGCAATCCTATCAATCATTCCCTTTAACATTCATTAACAGAGAACCGTGAATCAAGCTAAGCAATGTTATTGAACTCATTTGGCTAGGGCGAAAGGTCAGAGACATAGATGGTCTCCTTCTCAAGTGGTTTTATCAATACAGAACAAGGTTCTCTCACGAAAAGGAGTTGAGCTTAAGAGTAGGCTAAAGGTTGAAACCAAATGATGCATACAAGAGCAACGCCATGTCTACCCAAAGAACATTCCAAATCGAAGTTGGTCCTATCTTTAGATTCGGTCTTAAGAGGAGCCCAATTCTTATCATTCTAGCGGATTGGGAAATCTTTATTATCAGTAAGGTTCTTTTTTTTCTTTTCTTCTAAGGACTTTAGACATCTTAAACATTTTACTTTCTTTTCTTTGTCTAATCTTTTCATTTTATGCACTGAAACTTTGTGTTTATGGTGGGTGATGATGAATGAGATGATATGATGTGATGATATGAATGAATGGGTAGAAAGCAAGGGGTTTCAATTCCCTTTATGATGTTGCAGTATAAAGGGTCTCAATCCAAATCTGAGTGAGATGCAAGCAATCAAGACATGCACATTTATCTAAGTTGAGCCAATTATAAAGGATGTTTGTCACTAACAACCTAATGATGAATGTAAAATGCAGAATGTAAAAGTTTCTAAAACTAGATGCTAAAAGTAAAGAGAATAGGATGATCTAAACAACAATGCAATGAAACAGAAATAGAAACTATAGTAATGCAAGTAATAAACTAATGCAAGGCAAGTAATGAACAGGAAACTAAATGAATGTAACAGAAAAGCAACTAAAATGAAACAGGAATTGAAACAGGACAAACACAAAGCATAAACAAGTATTCTGGGGATGAGCTCGAGCAAGCACTCGATCAAGTGTGCGATCGAGTACAGGGTCAAGTCGGACAAATGCGAGAAACAGAGCAATGCAAAAAAAACAGAGCAAGACAAAAGTAAATCAAACAACGACCAAGCAACAGGATTTAAACTAAGAAATCAATAGACAAGGAAGGTCTTGAGGAGGGATTCATGGGCTGGACTAATGATTAAGGTCATCTAACTTGGTCAACAAATCTCAATCAACTTGAGCTAATCTCTAGACAATGATCTCCTAGAACATGTTAATTAACTCTCATGGCAAAAACACTCAAGCTCATATATTTCTAGACTTGTTCTCATAAAGCAAAGAACTTATACAAGCAAGCATTAAGCAACAGATCATTTATGTCAAAAATCAAACAAGACATCTAATCTCTTAGCATGCCTAATGATAATCTCTAGATCTAACCTTATCTTGCAATCTAGACATTGGTGTGATGCTAAGAAGCTTAAAATCAAACCCTACCCTCTCGGTTATAGGATCAACATAGAGTACATCTAGCCTAGAAGATATCTATAACAATCAAGCTTGACCTAGCTAAACAAACCTCAACCACAATCCAGCCTAACCCATCCTCAAGATCCTAAGCAACTACTCACAAATGGTAAACATGATGAGGAAATTCATGAACCCAGAAAATAACGAAACTTGC
Organism: Camelina sativa; assembly: GCF_000633955.1. Classification (NCBI taxonomy): domain Eukaryota; kingdom Viridiplantae; phylum Streptophyta; class Magnoliopsida; order Brassicales; family Brassicaceae; genus Camelina; species Camelina sativa. The sequence goes on along the minus strand of NC_025692.1, from coordinate 13,493,933 downwards.
ATGATTAGATAGATGAAACAGAGATCTACAATATTGAAGAAGGAATCAAACTCGAATTCTTAATATTTTGAAAGTTATGAAACCAACAAATTTCAAGGAATCTCTTGTTTTCCTTCAAAAGTAGATGAGAGATCTAAGAAAATAAAAGTGCAAAGAGCATAAATTCCCAAAAGGGTAAATACTAGGTTTGAGAATATCTAAAAAAAACTGGACTCCTTGGTGGCTGCAGGGTACAAGGCCTTATATAGAAAAAGGAGTGGAAGCCCTAAAAATGCTAGAAAACAAAATAGCTAGGCGGCTCGGTCAGCTCGACCAGGTGCTCGGTCGTGTGACCGTTCGAGTTGGCTTTTCTTCTGTTCCCTCCACTCGGTCGAGTACTTCTCCGCACACGGTCGAGTGTGTGGTCGAGTGGGCGGTCGAGTGGAACTACGGACCTTGGTTCTTCAGCTCTAACTCCCTTACTTTCTCCTCTTCAGCATTGCTTCCATGCTCCTTAGGCTCCAAAATCACCTGTTTATGCAAGAGAAGATGCAAATGCAATGCAACTATACTCTAGTGCATGAACAATCCTAAAACTATGCAATAATGGTCAAAAAGGATAGCAAAATATGCAAAAGATGTGAATATATTAAGGGAAAACAAGGTAAAATATATGAACATCAACACCCCAAAACTTAGTCTTTCCTTGCCCTCAAGCAAATAAACTTGGTATTTATGGTGGGTGATGATGAATGAGATGATATGATGTGATGAGTAGAAAGCAAGGGGTTTCAATTCCCTTGATGATGTTGCAGTATAAAGGGTGTCAATCCAAATCTGAGTGAGATGCAAGCAATCAGGACATGCACATTTATCTAAGTTGAGCCAATTATATAGGATGTTTGTCACTAACAACCTAACGATGAATGTAAAATGCAGAATGTAAAACTTATAAAACTAGATGCTAAAAGTAAAGAGAATAGGATGATCTAAACAACAATGCAATGAAACAGAAATAGAAACTATAGTAATGCAAGTAATAAACTAATGCAAGGCAAGTAATGAACAGGAAACTAAATGAATGTAGCAGAAAAGCAAATAAAATGAAACAGGAATTGAAACAGGACAAACACAAAGCATAAACAAGAATTTTGGGGATGAGCTCGAGCAAGCACTCGATCGAGTACAGGGTCGAGTCGAACAATTGCGAGAAACAGAGCAATGCAAACAAAACAGAGCAAGACAAAAGTAAATCAAACAACGACCAAGCAACAGGATTTAGACTAAGAAATCAATAGACAAGGAAGGTCTTGAGGAGGGATTCATGGGCTGGACTAATGATTAAGGTCATCTAACTTGGTCAACAAATGTCAATCAACTTGAGCTAATCTCTAGACAATGATCTCCTAGAACATGTTAATCCACTCTCATGGCAAAAACACTGAAGCTCATATATTTCTAGACTTGTTCTCACAAAGCAAAGAACTTATACAAGCAAGCATTAAGCAACAGATCATTTATGTCAAAAATCAAACAAGACATCTAATCTCTTAGCATGCCTAATGATAATCTCTAGATCTAGCCTTATCTTGCAACCTAGACACTTGTGTGATGCTAAGAAGCTTAAAATCAAACCCTACCCACTCGGTTATAGGATCAGCATAGAGTACATCTAGCCTAGAAGAGATCTATAATAATCAAGCTTGACTCAGCAAAACAAACCTCAACCACAATCCAGCCTAACCCATCCTCAAGATCGTAAGCAACTACTCACAAATGCTAAACATGATGAGCAAAGTCATAAACCCAGAAAATAACGAAACTTGCATGATTAGATAGATGAAACAGAGATCTACAATATTGAAGAAGGAATCAAACTCGAATTCTTAATATTTTGAAAGTTATGAAACCAACAAATATCAAGGAATCTCTTGTTTTCCTTCAAAAGTAGATGAGAGATCTAAGAAAATAAAAGTGCAAAGAGCATAAATTCCCAAAAGGG
>NC_025692.1:13451239-13491067 GCF_000633955.1 Camelina sativa | reverse complement strand
AAATATCAAGGAATCTCTTGTTTTCCTTCAAAAGTAGATGAGAGATCTAAGAAAATAAAAGTGCAAAGAGCATAAATTCCCAAAAGGGTAAATACTAGGTTTGAGAATATCTAAAAAAAACTGGACTCCTTGGTGGCTGCAGGGTACAAGGCCTTATATAGAAAAAGGAGTGGAAGCCCTAAAAATGCTAGAAGACAAAATAGCTAGGCGGCTCGGTCAGCTCGACCAGGTGCTCGGTCGAGTGACCGGTCGAGTTGGCTTTTCTTCTGTTCCCTCCACTCGGTCGAGTCCTTGTCCGCACACGGTCGAGTGTCTGGTCGAGTGGGCGGTCGAGTGGAACTCTAGACCTTGGTTCTTCAGCTCTAACTCCCTTGCTTTCTCCTTTCAGTATTGCTTCCATGCTCCTTAGGCTCCAAAACCACCTGTTTACGCAAGAAAAGATGCAAATGCAATGCAACTATACTCTAATGCATGAACAATCCTAAAACTATGCAATAATGGTCAAAACGGATAGCAAAATATGCAAAAGATGTGAATATATTAAGGGAAAATAGGGTAAAATATATGAACATCAACACCCCCAAACTTAGTATTTGCTTCCCCTCAAGCAAATAAACAAGACATAAGAAGGTAGGTGAGGTTTGAAAGTGGGATCTCAGCTCATAAAGCTTGCCAATAAACCAGCTAGAATCAATGTCCAAGTTACTAGTACTATGATGCAAGTTGAATGAGTTGTACTTAAAGATGTTAGACAAGCTATCACAACATTTACTGATTTGAGCCTTTGATATTCACATGCATTCAAATCAACCATTTCCTTTAACATTCATTAATCAAGAACATGAATCAATCTTATGCAATGCTTAAACTCATTTGGCTTGGTAATAAAGGTTTAGAGACAATGATGGTCTCTTTTTAGAGTGGGGCTTATCAATATCAAGGTTCTCTCATAAAAAATGGATTGAGCTTTAGAAGAAGGCTAAAGGTAAGAACACTTAGACACATACAAGAACAAAACCTTGTCTACCCAAAGGCACCCAAAGTGTTTATCCTATCAATCTAAACCCAATTGATCCTAGTGCTACCCTTTAACTTCTTCTCTTCTCTTTCACCCTTTTCTCTTTTGATTTTAAAGTCTTAGGAGAGGTTTCTTATTTGATCTTTCTAGTGGAATGGGAGATTCTTACTTATTTGCTATGGTTTTCTTTTCTTCTTATTCTTAAGACATAAAAGCATTTTGCTATACTCTTCTTTTTCTTTCTTTCTTTTCTTTGACTGAAACCATCTTTAAACAATATCATACTTCCCATTCTTTCACTAGACTTTGATTTTACTTAAACACATTCCCCTCCTAAAGACTCTAACCTTTTCTTTCTCTTTTCCTCTTTTCTTTTCTTTCTTTTTCAAACAACCAAATCCCAAACCCAACAATGAAATCACCTAGTCCTATCTAGTTTGGAAAATGCAAACTAGAACTACACAAGGCATTATTCTTGTCAGTTCAAACCTAACACTTTCTACCAAGCTCAATCCCAAAATAGGCCTTACACACTCAAGAATAAACATGGCTTGAAAGAAGGGTTGGTTAAGGGTATTGGAAACTGATTTTAATGATTCAATCAGCTACTTGGATCAACAAGAGTGGTAAAAAGGAGAAAGATGATCCAAATATGTATATGGTATCCATGAGTTTAAAGCAATGCACACATTGATATTTAACAGTCAATATTAAGTTCTTATAAGTAGGAAATGGCATCAAATCACAACATGCTTCAATTTAGACCAAATGCAATGCAGGAATTCAAGGCTTGGTTCAATCTTATGGTTCTAACTACTCAACTAGCATCAAAGTACTATTAACTTGGGCATTGATCCTAGTTTAGTGAATTAAGCAAGCTAACAAGGCAAAACTCATCATAGATCCCTAATGCAAATATTATACAGTCCTATATGAAACATGCTAGACAAGATGCTAATATGCAATGCAGACTACATGAACACTCTTTTTTTTTTTTATATATAAAGATTTTTTGCAAAATTTTTCAAATTTTTAGAGTTTTTCTATGCGATAGATGAAATGCAATTACTAACATGATTATGCTAAAAATTTGAAATAAGAAAACAAAACACAACATCAAATACTATCTCAAACCCTTCCCCAAACTTAAATCACACAGTCCTTTGTGTGAAAGAAATTTGATAGAGGATTCAAGACTAAAACGAAACACAATATGACATGCAATGGTATTTACAATGAAGGTGATAGTGTTACCTCATGGATTGTGGAAGAAGCTATCCACATCTTCATTCATGCTCTCCAAAGTGTAGTTGGGGTCTTGTTGCTGACTTGGAGAAGGAGATTGGGGCAACTCGACTATGGCCATCGAATGGTACTCGGTCGAGTGCTCGGTCGAGTGGGGGGGTCGAGTTGGATGCCGAGTCTCCTTTTCTTCTTCTGTTTTGACTCCTTTGCTTCCCTGATTATGAAAACAAAAAAAGAAATATCAAATTAACAAAATCCTAATCATTATGTACAGGGATACCGTAGGGACTTCCTCCCTAGTGAGCTTGTTTAAAGTCACTAAGCTTGACTTTTTCTAGTTCTTCAAGCTTGGGGAGCATCTTTGAGAAGCATTGTATTCTTCTCATGTTTTTGCTTTTCTCCCCAGTATTTCTTAACTCTCTGACCATTGACTGTGAATTCACTACCATCCTTGTTTAGAAGTGTGACAGCTCCAAATGGTAGAATCTCCTTTATTTCAAAATGACCTCCCCATCTACTTTTCAACTTTCCAGGAAATAGCTTGAGCCTTGAATTGAAAAGCAAAGCTTGGTCTCCAGCCTTTAGATTCTTAATGAGAATTTTCTTTTCATGGAAAGCTTTTGTCCTCTCCTTGTAGATTTTGGAGCTCTCATAAGCTTCCATTCTGATTTCTTCAAGCTCATGCAAGTCAAGGCTTCTCTTAGCTTGTGTTGTCTCTATATCCAGGTTCAAAAGCTTAATTGCCCATAAAGTTTTATACTCAACCTCAACTGGAAGGTGGCAAGACTTTCCATAGACAAGTTGGAATGGGGTTCTTCCTATTGGTGTCTTGAAAGCTGTTCTATAAACCCAAAGTGTTTCATCACGTTTGCTAGACCAATCTTTTCTTGTTGCTCCCACTATCCTTGATAGAATGCCCTTGATTTGCTTATTTGACACTTCAACTTGCCCACTTGTTTGAGGGTGATAAGCAGCTGACACTTTGTGTTTAACCCCATATTTCCTTAGCATTCCTTCAAAGATTTTGTTGATGAAGTGTGTCCCTCCATCACTAATCACAAATCTTGGAATTCCATATCTAGGGAAAATTACGGTCTTGAATAGCTTTAGAACCACCTTGTGATCATTAGTAGGGCTGGCAATAGCTTCTACCCATTTGGAGACATAGTCCACTGCTACTAGTATATAGACATTCCCATTTGAAGGAGGATTAGAAGGTCCTATGAAGTCAATTCCCCACACATCAAATATCTCAACTTCAAGAATTGGATTTTGGGGCATCTCATTCCTTCTTGTGATATTCCCCATTCTTTGGCAATCATCACACTTTGTGATGAACTTGTGGGTGTCCTTGAATAATGTAGGCCACCATAAACCAGCTTGTAAGACTTTCTCGGCTGTCTTGAAAGTTGCAAAATGTCCTCCATAAGCAGAACCATGACAAGGTCCTAATACTCCTTCAACTTCATTCTCTGCCGTCACCTTCTAAACAGTCCATCTAATCCCTTTTTGTATAAGTAAGGTTCATCCCAATAGTATCCATTGATGTCTTTGAGGAGCTTCTTCTTTTTATAGGGATCCGTGTCTGCTGGAATTTCTTCACACACCTTATAATTGACTATGTTAGCATACCAAGGTAGATCCTCACTTTCAAGTGCCATCCAATCCTCCATCTCATCATGCTCGATCGAGTGCCCAAACATACTCGATCGAGTGCTTGTTCGAGTAGTTGGTCGAGTTGGAGGCCGAGTTGTCCCAATTTGCATCAGTTTCTCCTCAAGCATTGAATCATCAATTGGAATCTCCTCCTCTATCCTCATTCAGGACAAATGATCAGCTACTCCATTCTCTATTCCTTTTTTATCAACTATTTCCATGTCAAACTCTTGAAGAAGCAAAATCCATCTCAACAACCTTGGTTTATTGTCCTTCTTTGAGTAGATGTGCCTCAAAGCAGTATGATCAGTGTACACAATTACCTTGGATCCCACTAGGTAGCTCCTGAATTTTTCAAAGGCAAACACCACTGCAAGAAGCTCCTTCTCTGTTGTTGAATATCTTCCTTGAGTTTCATCCAAAGTTCTACTTGCATAGTGAATCACATGCAGCTTCTTATCTTTTTCTGGCCAAGAACTGCTCCTACTGCAAAGTCTGATGCATCACACATAATCTCAAATGGAAGATCCCAGTTTGGGGCCTGGACTATTGGGGCTGATATCAAGGCAGCTTTGATCTCCTTGAAAGTTTTCAAGCAATCTTCATCAAAGTTGAATTCAGTCTCCTTGCAAAGCAACCTTGTTAATGGCCTAGCTATCTTTGAAAAATCTTTGATGAACCTTCTATAGAACCCAACATGACCAAGAAAGCTTCTTATATCCTTAACTGTCTTTGGTGGTTGAAGTTGAACCATGACTTCAATATTTGCTTTATCAACCTCAATACCCTTCTCTGAAATCTTGTGACCAAGGACTATCCCTTCTTCAACTATGAAGTGACACTTTTCCCAGTTTAAAACTAGATTTGTCTCCTCACATCTCTTTAATACCCTGCATAAATTAGCAAGACAAGAAGAGAAAGAGTTTCCATAGACAGAGAAGTCATCCATAAAGACTTCAACCACCTCCTCAATAAGATCAGAGAAGATTAACATCATGCACCTTTGAAAGGTAGCTGGAGCATTACATAATCCAAATGGCATCCTCCTATATAAAAATGTACCATATGGACATGTGAATGTTGTCTTCTCTTGATCATTAGGATGAATAGGAATTTGGAAAAATCCAGAATATCCATCCAAGAAACAATAATGGGTATGATTGGCTAATCTTTCCAACATTTGATCAATAAATGGAAGAGGAAAATGATCTTTTCTAGTAGCAGAATTAAGCTTCCTATAATCAATGCACATTCTATGTCATGTTATAGTTCTAGTGGGAATTAACTCATCATGATCATTCTTTACTACAGTAATTCCTCCCTTTTTTGGGACACAATGCCTTGGTTAAACCCAAGTACTATCCGAGATAGGATAGATCACACCAGATCCAAGCAACTTAAGAATCTCCTTCTTTACTACTTCCTTTAGGTTTGGGTTAAGTCTTCTTTGAGGTTCTATGCTAGAATAAGATTCATTTTCAAGATGAATTCTATGCATGCAAAGACTAGGTGAAATTCCTTTAATATCATCCAAAGAATAACCAATAGCCTTCCTAAATTTCCTTAACTCAACTACTAGCAAATCAAGCTCTTCACTTTTCAAATTAGCATTCACTATTACAGGATAAGTAGAGTTTTTACCTAGAAAAACGTACCTTAGCCGAGATGGGAGAGGTTTAAGTTCTACCTTTGGTGCTTTCATCTCAGACAAATCATTTGTAGAAGATTCGGCATTACACTCGGTCGAGTGGTGTTGCTGCTTGGTCTAGTATGTGCTCAAGTTGGTGGTCGAGTGGGAGGTCGAGCTCTTTGTTTCTGCTACCTGCACTGACCAGACTTTCTCTTAATGCTGGCAGCCTCTCAAAAACCTCTGGGTGGTCCGATTCTCTACTGGAGTCCAGTATTTCTTCATAGGTCTTGGTTTCTTTATGGATGAACCCTTCCTCTCCACTTTTGGTAAAAACAGTTCTAAGGTGATCTTGTTCTGCTAGTTCTTCCTTCGATTCTCCTGCTAACTCGTCCAACTCTTCAACCCAAAAGACTTGTCCTCCAATTGTTGGTTTCTTCATAGCCTCTACAATGTCAAATGTCCTTTTGAGGTCCTCTCCCAAGTTGAGATCAATCTTTTCTTGTCTCACATCAATTATTGCTCCTGCTGTAGCTAGGAAAGGTCTCCCCAAGATCAAAGGATCTTTTGGTTCTTCATCCATTTCCAAGACTACAAAGTCAGTTGGGACTTCCACTGCTCCAACCCTAACTGGTAGATCCTCCAAAACACCAGGTGGTAGTCTTATTGATCTATCAGCTAAGATCAGGGATATGTTGCATTGCTTATACCTTGTAAACCCTAGGCGCTTAGCAACTGATAGGGGCATTAGGCTTACTGAGGCTCCTAAATCACAAAGGCATCTGTTGAAGGTTAAAGGGCATATAGAGCAAGATAGAGTGAAGGAACCAGGATCTCTTAGCTTTTGAGGGTTCACTTGCTTTTGGATTATGGCACTACACTCATGGCTAAGAATCACCATCCCTTGAACTTCTTTGATCCTTTCCATCACAACATCTTTCAAGAATTTTTGGTAAGGAGGGATCATCACAAAGGCATCTATTAGAGGCATCCTAAGATCAATCTCTCTATCTTGTTTGTCAAACAATGCTTTGTATTTTTCAACCATCTGCTTCTTAAATCTTCCTGGGAAAGGTAGTGGAGGCTTGTAAGGAGGGGGAATGAATCAGACTTCTTTTTCTTTGGTGGTAGCTGGCTTATCTTTCTCCTGAGAAACTGCTCGATCAGCCACTCAATCGTGTGCCTGGTCGAGTGGCTCATCGAGTTCAGTCGCTTCCTTATTCTGAGTCTCTTCTTTTTGAAAATCCCCCCCAACTTGTTCTACACTATCCTCAGTGTCTGGTAAAGCTCCTTGTCTTGGTGGTAGAACTCTCCCACTGCGGAGATTGATAGCATTAGCAGACTCTATAGAGTGCATAATAGCTTTGCCCTTGTTTTGGTCTTGCTTTGGGGAAGAATTCATTCTGGTTTCCATAGTCTCAATCCTGGAAGTCAGTGTGTCAAACTTGGCATGTAGTTCACTGTATATGGTTTCCATCCTTTGTTTTATCTCAACAAATTTGTTTGCTGCCTCAAGCTGCCCATTTGCTTGCCCAATCAACATTTGTTGCATCATAGCTCTCAAATTTGGTTCTTGGCCTTGGTTAGTCTGAAACCCTGGTGGGGGACACAATTGGGGCTGGAACTCTTGATGTTGCTGCTTGGGTACATAGTTGTGTTGCTATTGAGGCTGTTGAGGTTGTTGAGTTGGGTAGACTTGATCTTGAGGATTGGCCACATTAGTGCTTCTATAGGAGAGATTGTTGTTCTTGAATCCTCCTTGGTTGTAACCTTTGAATCCTCCTTGATTATGTATGTAGCACAACTCAGCAAACTCTGCATCTCCTTCTTGAACTGGAACCTCTTTTTCACCAATGAAATGAATGGCTTTTTGCTGGCTTAGGAGAATTTTGTCCAACTTCTCATTAACTGCCTTCAAGTCCTTCTTATACTTTTCCTCTTGATCACTGGAGGTGAACCTTACTGTTCTGTCATAGTCCTCATTATAATTCCCATCTGATTGAGCAAAATTTTCAACCAACTCCTAGCCTTCTTCCACATTCTTGTTGAGGAAATTTCCATTGGAGGCTGTATCAAGAAGCATTCTTATCTTAGGTAAGACTCCTCTATACAAGGTACTGAGCAAGGACTCATTGCTGAAACCATGGTGAGGACATTGAGTTTGGAAACCTTTGAATCTCTCCCATGCCTCACAAAAGGTTTCATTATTCCTTTGAGCAAAACCAGAAATCTCATTCCTCAACCTAGCAGTTCTTGCATTGGAGAAGAACTTGGCTAGAAAAGCTTTCTTGCAAGCATCCCATGTGGTTATTGCTCCAGTAGGAAGAGTCTTCTCCCAGAGATGAGCTTTGTCTCCAAGGGAAAATGGGAATAGCCTTAACTTGAAGCCATCTTCACTCACACCATTGATTTTAGTGAGTCCACAAATCCTGTCAAACTCATCAAGGTGGTCTAGGGGATCCTCCATTGGCAACCCATGGAATGTGTTGGCTTGAGTCATAGAGATCAATCCACTCTTGATCTCATAATTATTATTAGCAACAGCAGGAGGCACAATACCAGCTCTTTGGTTATGTGTGTTTGGTGCATCCCCATCACCAATGTGTCTAGCTCTTTAATCATGGTTATCTTGTTGCTCCATGATTACTTGATCCTCTTGTTCTTGCAATACTCTTCTTCTATGATGTCTTAAACCTCTAGGTAGCCTGTTGATGTTGTCAAGAAGCCTTTGGAGATTCTTATTACCCTGAGACCTTGTTTGCATTAACAAACTCGATCGCCCACTCGGACAGGTACTCGGTCGAGAACAGGCTCGAGTTGATGGTCGAGTCGACTGGGAAGTGAGGTATATTTTTATCCGGGACTTGGCTCGATCAAGTACTTGATTACTCACTTGGTTGAGTGGTGATTGAGTTGAAGGTCGAGTGGTGCCTGAAACGCAACACAGACAAGCAGAAGAAGAATTCGAGATTAGTAATGAACAAAGTAGATACAGAACTCAATCTTAGACTTATGTGGATGCTAAATGTCACAAACAAACATTCAATTGTGGCAACGGCGCCAAATTGAAACTTTGTATTTATGGTGGGTGATGATGAATGAGATGATATGATGTGATGAGTAGAAAGCAAGGGGTTTCAATTCCCTTTATGATGTTGCCGTATAAAGAGTGTCAATCCAAATCTGAGTGAGATGCAAGCAATCAGGACATGCACATTTATCTAAGTTGAGCCAATTATAAAGGATGTTTGTCACTAACAACCTAATGATGAATGTAAAATGCAGAATGTAAAAGCTTATAAAACTAGATGCTAAAAGTAAAGAGAACAGGATGATCTAAACAACAATGCAATGAAACAGAAATAGAAACTATAGTAATGCAAGTAATAAACTAATGCAAGGCAAGTAATGAACAGGAAACTAAATGAATGTAACAGAAAAGCAACTAAAATGAAACAGGAATTGAAACAGGTCAAACACAAAGCATAAACAAGAGTTATGGGGATGAGCTCGAGCAAGCACTCGATCGAGTGTGCGATCAAGTACAAGGTCGAGTCGGACAAATGCGAGAAACAGGGCAATGCAAACAAAACAGAGCAAGACAAAAGTAAATCAAACAACGTGTGTGGAGTGAGATTGGCTCGAGCGTGACAGCGGAGGCGTGGGTTGAGTCTGATTCCACGCCGTCGGTTGAACCTTGCTCGAGTCGACGATGGTTGAGAACACACGGTGGTGGTTGAACTCTGCAACACCTCTTCTTCATTATCCCAAACCTCTTCCTTAATTTCCTTGGAGGAGAACTTCTCATTGTACCTTGGAGTTTCTTGATTTGCCCACTCATCTCCTTCACCATAGCTGTTAACTCTTTCACTGAATCTCTTAGAATCTGAGTATTTTGGAGTTTATACAAACTGTTAACCGCGTGACGCTTAGGGAGGGTAACGACTGCACTAGAGTTGGAGAATGGTCGAGTGACACTTTGAGTTTTCTCTTTGGTTACCAAAACCTCAGTTTCTGCCTCATTCACACTCTCAAAGATGTCAAACCCAGCTTTATGATCTTTCTCTTCAATCACGAAGGTCTGCCCATCAATAGTTGGTTTCTTCTTAGAATCCTTGATGTCAAACTTCATCTTGAAGTTTTTACCCAGATTGAGATCAATCATCCCTTTCTTGACATCAATGACTGCTCCAGCTGTAGCTAAGAAAGGTCTTCCCAGGATTAGTGGATCTTTAGGCTCGTCATCCATTCCCAGGACCACAAAATCAGTAGGAATCTCAGCTTGTCCAATTTTGATGGGCAAGTTCTCTAGTAGACCATGAGGCAATCTAGTAGTCCTATCAGCCAATATTAAGCGGAGGTTGCATGACTTATATTCGTTGAATCCTAGCTTCTGAGCTACAGAGAGTGGCATGAGGCTTACTGAAGCACCAAGGTCACATAGGCACTTTTTAAAGGTCAATGGACCTAGAGAACAAGGCAAGGCGAAAGAACCAGGGTCCTCTAGCTTCTTTGGGATAATCTTCTTCTAAATAACAGCTTTGCATTAATGAATAACCCCACCTATGTCATGCACTACCCTCTCATCTTCCAAAACCTTAGCTTGAGCTCCTTTAGCTATCTCCTCCTTCTCTTTAGTCCTTTCTGTTACCAAATCAGTTAAAAACTTTTGATATTGAGGCACAAGTGCAAATCCATCAAGCAAAGGCATCCTAAGTTCAATCTCCTTGACTTGGTTTTCGAACAGAGCTTTATACTTCTCAGTAAGTTGCTTCTTAAACCTCACTGGAAATGGTAGAGGTGGCTTGTATGGTGGAGGAATGAATCTCACAGGTTTATCCTTGGGAGCAGTGGGTTCTTTAGTAGCTTCAGGATCAGATTGCTTGGCTGACTTAATTGGATCCTTGAGCACCTCGACAAGATCCTTTATCTAAACTTCATATTGAAGAAATTCCTCCCCATCTAAACTCTCATTATCCTCAGTGAGCCGTACATCTACAGCTTGGGTGGTGATGGCATGCATAGTAGCATAGTCCTTGGGGTTTTGAACTGTTTTTCTCCCATTGATGAGCTTTGTCTCCCAAGGAGAATGGGAAGAGGCGCAAATTGTAACCATCCTCAGTCACGCAGTTGATCTTGGTGAGACTGCACAGACGGTCAAAATCATCCAAATGGTCTAGTGGATCCTCCATAGGCAACCCATGAAACTTGTTCCCTTGGATCATGGAGATCAGACTGCCTTTGATTTCGAAGTTGTTGTTCTGCATGGCGAGAGGGACGATTCCAGCACGCTGAGTGTGAGTGTTTGGTGCATCCCTAGCACCAATGTTTTACGGTCCCGGATGTGGTCCATTCGGTTGTTCCATTGCGACGAGTGCGGGATGATCAGTGAGTTGACGAGCTTGTTGTGGTCTTTGTAACCGGTTGATATCGTCGATAGCAGGAAGGAGGTTCTGATGTCCTCTTGATCTCGTGTGCATGCAACGTTGCAATCAACAGGTTCCTGAGATGCAAAATAAACAAGCAGACAACCAAAACAAGTCAGTACTCAGAATGATAAGTGGGATAGAAATTAATCTTGTAAAACTTGAAATCTTAAATGTAACAAAACAATTCCCAAATGGCAACGGCNGTAACACTATTCCAGAAGGGAATCATACAAATCAAGCTTAAACACTCTACATCCTAAGATCCTCCACTTAATCTATCACATCCCCAAGAACTCTAGCACTACTCAGATCCGGAAATCATCACCGAAGACATAAATTCAGAAAATATTGACCAAAGCATAATAAGATAGACAAGAATGAGATGAACAACTTTGCAGAAGANTAATTCAAAAAGAGTGCTTTTATGTCTAACAATCCTAGAGTGATCAGAATGCAAAACGGAAATGAGTCACAGAACTAGAAACGAAAATGTATGACAAGAAGCGAACAAGAATAAGTGGAACCGAAAACGATTCTAAGCATGAACAAACGAAACAGTCTCAGGAATGTAATATCAATCAAAAAGATAAAAGTCCTAAGGATGGGAGTAATTGATGTCGGTGGAGTCTCCTAGTCTACAGAGTGTTTAACATACGACAAGCAAACTATCCCTAAACAATGAACATCACACCTTAGCTAATCCAATCTCTTGGCAAAAGCTACTCAGACTCAACCACTTCCATACCTAGCTCTCGCTAGAGAAATATGATCAAGCATGGCATGAAAAACAAGTTCATTCACGTCAACAAACATCCTAGACAACTAATCTCTTAGGCTAGGAATGTAAGTCTCTGGCACTAGTTGGTCAGACATTTTATCAAACACCTTTTGGGTGTGGAAATGTCTCGAACCTAGTTCCAACTGATCAGAGAGAAACTAGTAATTGTAACACTATTCCAGAAGGGAATCATACAAATCAAGCTTAAACACTCTACATCCTAAGATCCTCCACTTAATCTATCACATCCCCAAGAACTCTAGCACTACTCAGATCCGGAAATCATCACCGAAGACATAAATTCAGAAAATATTGACCAAAGCATAATAAGATAGACAAGAATGAGATGAACAACTTTGCAGAAGAAATCAGATGCAAAAACTAAACGGATTAAAAGATATCTGGATACAAAGTCTCAAACGTTTTAGGTGGCTAGGTAGAACCTTAAGAATAAAACGAGAATAAAGATAAGATGTCTTAAACCAAGACTTAACAAAATGTATATATAGTAAAAACGTGTGAATCTCTAAAACTTAAAACGACAAGATAGAGCGTCGGTTCGGGAGTCTCCTGAAGCGTGTCAGACGGAGCGTCTTCCTGGCATGCGTGATTTCGTCCGTGTGCGTCCAGTGGCTCGATTGGTGTGAGTAGGAGTGGGTCGAGCCATGCGAGTGAAAATGGCTCGAGCATGGTCGGTGAGAGTGGCTCAAGCGTGGTCGGTGAAAGTGGCTCGAGCTGGGTGTATACGCATCTACTAAAACGATGATAACTCTTGAACCACACCTCCGATTGGCTTGAAATAAACGGCATTGGAAAGATGACTCAATTCTCTAGACCGGTGGCTCGGGTGATGGCTCGATTGAGTTGTCCGACTGGTGCCCTGAGAGTGGCTCGATTGTGGAGGTTGAGAGTGGCTCGATTGTGGCCGCTGAGAGTGGATCGATCGTGTGCATCTCCGACGTCTCCTAAACACGTGAAATACTTTGAAATGCACAATGCATGCAAGGATGATGCAAAAACTTCCTAAACTGCAAAGTGTATAAAAGAGATTCTAAACTGATGCAAAATGACTAGTTATCCTAGCTAAATGTATGACAAATGCATGCTAAGGAGATGCAAAATATAGACATATCACTATCTCAGCCGTACCAGCTCTCACCTACCGTGAAGCCAAGCCTACGGTACCGCTCTATGACTCTTATGAAGATGTTATTCGTATAACATGTCCATTTGATGAAGAAGCCGCAAGCTACTTAAGACCCAGGACGTTTTGTTTGCTCATGCTCCATAACAGGCATTGAATTCTCTAACTCTCTTTGTGATTCTGGTGCGAATGTTAATGATATGCCAAGAAGTGTAGCTGAAAAGTTAGGATTGCGAGACATATCGTCATCCAACCTCAGTTTAGTCTTTGGAGACTCATCACAAAAGGTTCCCGATGGATTAGTTCGAGACCTACAACTTGTAGTAGGAGACTGCATAGTCCCTACCGATTTTCACATCTTGGATATGGAAGACAAGACCGAGAAACCATTGATTTTAGGAAGACCATTCCTAGCTACTGTTGGAGCTATCATCGAACACAAGTCAAAGAGGACAATTTTCACCAACATCAACAAGAAGAAGTCATATCCGACTATCTCTAAGCCAAAGCTATGGCCATCCAACTCATTACATGAAGAACCGATGGATCCTAACATTGACAAGCTGAAGCAATTCGACCATTCAGCGTCCACAAGCATCAAGAACCTGCTACCCAAGCAACCTAAACCCCCTAAGCCACCACAAATTTCCAAGATCAAGATAATAGTTCCTCCTGAGCTAAGTAGCAATAGCAAGGAACAGATCCAAGAAATGATAAGGCATACTATAGAAGTTCTTCTTCATGCAAAAGTTTTTGAAACTTCTGCAAAAGGACAACTTGTTATTGAAGCTGAAGCAGACTATCAATATATCAAAGGAGCCAAAGGAGCATTGATTCCCGAAGCTAACTCTCAAGCCTAACTTGGCCGCCACCGTCGAGCCAACGACGTTAACCAAGTGCGCTACTTGGGAGGCAACCCATGTCTAATAAGTTTTTATTTTTAGGATTTATTTTCTTTTATTTTTAATATTTTTACATTTTAGTTTCAGGTTTAAAAAAATATATAGAAAATAGAAAAGCCAAAAAGATGGAAGAAGAAGTCCCCATGGATTGGCAATGCACACTATGTCTAGTGGCAAGTACCAACTATTGACCGGCCACCTTCAATGTGACCGAAGAATGCCGAAGGCGACGGATCATCACCATCCTTGAGTGATCGATGCCTAGAGTCCACATAAGCCATATAAACCGTAGCCGATGCCATGTCCCATGTACCATGTACCACGTCCAATGTTAGCTGCTAATGATTGTGACCGTACCAGCTGCTTATGTCTGCGACCGTTCATCCGTTTAAGCGAGACAAATCCGAACCACCACCATCCTCACCACCTACCATTACCCTTCTTTTATTTAGGTATGTTTTTATTTTTTTTATTTTATCATTATTATTGATGGTTTTAGGTTTTTGTTTCAAGGAGGATGCATTTAGAGATATATCAAATAGAATTCGATTGAACTTAGCCTAGTTCAAACTCGATGTCAAGCAACCAAAGGAAGTACAAATGGTTAGTCACCATACATCATTACCACAGCCGACCTCTAGACATATTTGAAACTGACTTTCTTTCTGGTGTATGAATGAATGATGTATGGAAAGATGATGTATGGAATGAATAGAAGTCAGGGTGTTTCAATTCCCCTTATGCAGTTGCAGTATAAGAGGTGTCAATCCTATCTGAGTGATTGTGAACAATTAAGATGTGCATATGAGTCTAAGTCAAGCCAATTGTAAAGATTGTTTGTCACTAACAATCCTAAAATGAGATATGAAATGCAGAAAGTAAAAACAACTAGAACAAGATACTAAATGCAAACAGAACAGACAAATTAAAGCTATAATGAAACTAGAACAGAGATAGACACTATGCTAATGAACTAATGCAAGACAAGTAATGAACAGGAAACTACGTGAATGCAATGGAAATGAAACAGGAATGAAACAAGACAATCACAAATCAAAAACACAAGTTCTGGGGATGAACTCGAGCAGCACTCGACCGAGTGTAGGTCGAGTACGTGGTCGAGCTAGACTTAAACGTGAAAACAGAGCAACACAAGAAAAACAGAGCAATGCTAAAACTAATCAAACAACAAGCAAGCAATGATATTTAGACTAAGATTTCAATAAACAAAGAAGGCCTTGAGGAGGGATTCATGGGCTGAGCTAATCATTGTGGTTATCTAACTTGGTCAACAAATCTCAAGCAAACTTTGAGCTGATCTCTAGACATACTATTCTAAGACATGTTTAATCCACTCTCATGGCAAGAAACAATCAAACCTATGCATTTCTAGACTTGTTCTCACAAAGAAAAGAATCTACACAAGCAGGCATTAAGCAATACATCTCAAACCAAACAAGACTTCTAATCTCTTAGCAAGCCTAATGGTAAGCTCTAGATCTAGCCTTATCTATGCTCCTTAGACATTGGTGTGATGTTAAGATGCTTGAAATCAAACCCTACCTTCTCAGATATAGGATCAGCATTAAGATCATCTAGCCTAGAAGAGATCTACAACAATCAAGCTTGACCAAATCAAACAAACCACAAGATCAACCCAGCCTAACCCATCCTCAAGGTCCTAAACAAACTACTCACAAGAACACATGGTGAAATATGTCAAAAACCCAGAAAATATTGAAACTTGCATCATTAGAAAGATGAAACAGAGATCTACAATATTGATGAAGAAATAAAACTCGAAATCTTAATATTTTGAAAGTTATGAAACAAACAAAATACAAGAATCTAGTCTTTCTTTCTTAAACAAGTACAAAATCTAAAATA
This sequence comes from Camelina sativa, assembly GCF_000633955.1. Lineage (NCBI taxonomy): Eukaryota > Viridiplantae > Streptophyta > Magnoliopsida > Brassicales > Brassicaceae > Camelina > Camelina sativa. The sequence goes on along the minus strand of NC_025692.1, from coordinate 13,475,381 downwards.
AAAGAAAGTGCAAAAGGAATAAAATCTAAAAAAGGTAAAAACTAGGTTTTAGACTCTCTAAAAAGCTGGACTCTTTGGTGGCTGCAGGTACAAGGGCCTTATATAGGAGGTGAGGTGGAAGCCCTAAAAATACAAAAAGTCAAAGTAGTCAACGGCTCGGTCAACTCGACCAGTGCTCGGTCGAGTGGCTGGTCGAGCTGGCTTCTCTCGTGCATTCTCCACTCGGTCGAGTCCTCCTCAGCACACGGTCGAGTGGTGGTCGAGTGGTGCGGTCGAGTTGGACTCCGGACCTTGATTCTACAGCCTTAACTCTCTTGTTTTCTCCTCAGGATTGCTTCACTTCTCCTCAGCATTGCTTCCATGCTCCTTAAGCTCCAAAATCACCTGTTTATGCATGAAAAGATGCAAATGCAATGCAACTATACTCTAATGCATGATTAGTCCTAAAGCTACACAATAATGGCCTAAATGGATAGCAAAAGATGCAAAAGTTGTGAATAAACTAAGGGAAAACAAGGTAAAATATATGAACATCAACACCCCCAAACTTAGTCTTTGCTTGCCCTCAAGCAAATAATCAAGACAAAAGAAGGTAGGTGAGGTTTGAAAGTGGGATCTCAGCTCCTAAAGCTTGCAAATAGACTATCTAGAATCAATGTCCAAGTTACTAGTACTATGATGCAAGTTGAATGAGCTATACTTAAAGACTTTAGACAAGCATATCACAACCTTCACTGATTTGAGCCTTAGACATCCACATGCATTCAAATCAACCATTTCCTTTAACATTCATTAATCAAGAACATGAATCAATTCTATGCAATGCTTAAACTCATTTGGCTTGGCAGTAAAAGGTTTAGAGACAATGATGGTCTCTTTTTAGAGTAGGGCTTATCAATATCAAGGTTCTCTCATAAAAAATGGATTGAGCTTTAGAAGAATGCTAAAGGTAAGAACACTTAGACACATACAAGAACAAAACCTTGTCTACCCAAAGGCACCCAAAGTGTTTATCCTATCAATCTAAACCCAATTGATCCTAGTGCTACCCTTTAACTTCTTTTCTTCTTTTTCACCCTTTTCTCTTTTGGTTTTAAAGTCTTAGGAGAGGTTTCTTATTTGATCTTTCTAGTGGAATGGGGGATTCTTACTTATTTGCTATGGTTCTCTTTTCTTCTTATTCTTAAGACATATAAGCATTTTGCTAGACTTCTCTTTTCTTTCTTTCTTTTCTTTAACTAGAACCATCTTTAAACAACCTTATTCTTCCCATTCTTTCACTAGACTTTAAATTTTCTTAAACACATTCCCCTCCTAAAGACTCTAACCTTTTCTTTCTCTTTTTCCTCTTTTCTTTTCATAATAGCCAAGTCCCAAACCCAACAAGTGAACCACCTAGTCCTATCTAGTTTGAAAAATGCAAACTAGAACTACACAAGGCTTTACTCTTGTCAGTTCAAACCTAACACTTTCTACCAAGCTCAATCCCAAAAATAGGCCTCACACACACAAGAATAAACATGGCTTGAAAGAAGGTTTGGTTTAGGGGTAGGGGAACTGATTCTTAATGAGGAAATCAGCTACTTGGATCAACAAGAGTGGTAAAAAGGAAGAAGATGATCCAAATATGTATGTGGTATCCATGAGTTTAAAGCATTGCACACATTGATAATTGAAAGTCAATATTAGGTTCTTATAAATAGGAAATGGTTTCAAATCTCAACATGCTTCAATTTAGACCAAATGCAATGTAGGAATTCAAGGCTTGGTTCAATCTTATTCTAACCACTCAACTAGCATCAAAGTACTATTAACTTGGGCATTGATCCTAGTCTAGTGAATAAACAAGCTAATAAGGGAATACTCATCATAGATCCCTAATGCAAGTACTATACAATCCTACATGAAACATGCTAAACAAGATCCTAATGTGCAGTGCAAACTACATGAACACTTTTTTTTTATAAAGATTTTTGCAAAAATTTTCAAATTTTTAGGGTTTTTCTATGCCTTAGATGCTATGCAAGTATTAACATGATGATGCTAAAAATTTGAAATAAGAATCACAAAACACAATGTCAAATGCTATCTCAAACCCTCCCCCAAACTTAAATCACACAGTCCCTGTGTGAAAGAAATTTGATTGAGGATTCAAGATGAAAAACAAAAAACAAAACACAATGTCAAATGCAATGATATCTACAAGTGAAGGTGATAGTGGTACCTTAGGGATTGTGGAAGTAGTTGTCCACATCCATCTGCATGCTGTCATAGGAGTAGTTGGGGTCTTGTTGGTGACTTGGAGGTGGAGATTGGGGCAGCTCGACGATGGGAATCGACCGGGACTCGGTCGAGTACGTGCTCGAGTGGGGGGGTCGAGCTGGCTGCCGAGTCTTCTTTTCCAAGTCTAAATCTCTCCTTACCCAACTACATTCTCATTAAACAGCCTGCCCAACACAAACATAAAACAAAAATATCAAAACTACAAGGAAAATAAAGCATATGTACAATGATACCTTAGGGACTTCCTCCCTAGTGAGCTTGTTTAAAGTCACTAAGCTTGACTTTTGATGCCTTTTCAGGCTTGTTTTAGAGACCAAGGAGGTGATGAAATCCCCCCTGGTTCTACTTGGTAACCTTGGTGTTCCTTCTTGATCACTACTTCTTTAGCACTTGAACCATGTTTCTTCTTAAACTTGAGTCTTGGTCTTGCCTTCTTCAAAGACCTCTTGGTGAGCTGAACTTGAAGACCCTTCACTAAACCAGTTAACACTTGAACTGAATCCTTGAGATGTTGAACTAATTCTTCATGAGATGAGACCTTAGCTTTTGAAGTCTCTTCTTCTCTCAAAACCTCAAAATCAGCCTTATCTTCAATTTTAAATGGTTGACCTCCAATGGTTGGTTGGTTAGATGGATATGTAATATCAAAGTTCATGGTCAAACCTTCAGCTATGTTCAACCTTATCAGCCCCTCCTTAACATCAATGATTGCTCCTGCTGTGGCAAGGAATGGTCTCCCAAGCAAGATTGGATCCTCTACCTCCTTATCCATCTTTATTATGATGAAATCAGTGGGAATTCTTGCCTTGCCTATCTTGACTAGGAGGCTCTCCAATTTACCAACTACATCTTTGTGTGAACCATCAGCTAGACTTATGTAGAGATTGCTTGGCTTGAATTCAGTGTGTCCAAGCTTTTCTGCTATAGAGTAGGGCATGACACTAACAGATGCTCCAAGATCACACAAGCATTTGTTGAAGTGAAGGTAGCTGATGGAGCAAGGTAGATTGAATGGACCTGGATCTTCAAGTTTTGTTGGTACAATAGCTGTCCCAATCTCTTCTTGATCTCTCCTGTTTTGATTATGAGCTTTCTGCTTGGATATGTCAAGTGACATGCCTTTGTAGAGAGGATATGGGGCATATTGTTCCAAAGCTGGTCCTCTCTCTGCTTCCTTCTCTTCAATGACAACCTCCTGTTGAATGGCCCTCACTTCCTTCTTTTCAATCACAACCTCTTCCTTCAAAGCCATGACTTCTTCCTTCTCAATGACTTCCCCTTGTTGTAAAGCTAACTCCTTCTCTTGTTGCAAAGCCAACTGTTCCCTTTTCTCAATAATTTCTCTGAGTTCTTTCAGCTTTTGTGCTTTGAAACGTCCTGGGAATGGTAGTGGAGGCTTGTAAGCAGGAGGAATGTACTTAACAGGTTTGACAGCTTCGGAGTCTCCAGCTCGATCGACCACTCGAGCATGCACTCGGTCGAGTGGCTGCTCGAGTTCCTGGTCGAGTGCAATGTCGACCTCCTTTTGCTTTGCACAAATGTCACTTGGGGCTTCAGTAACTGATGAATTCCCCCAAACTTGGACTTCACTGTCCTCAGTGACAACTGCCTCATTGAGATGAATGGCCTTAGCAGTGCATTCCCTTGGGTGTTGAAGTTGGTTTGGTGTAGGAGAGGAAGTAGAAGCCATGCAACTCTCCATGTTCGTGATTGTAGAGCTCAGTCTCTCCAACTGGTTATTCAGTCCAGTAGAATAAGAATTCAACGTTTGGTGCAGCTCAGCAAACTGCCTTGCTTCCTCAATCTGCTTAGTGGCTTGCCCAAGCAACAGTTGTTGCATCATAGCTCTTAAGTCAGGTTCTTGAGCTTGTGAGGTCTGGAACCATGGAGAGGGATACAATTCAGCCTGGTATACTGGTTGATGTTGCATGGGTATGTAATTGAACATACTGTTGTTGTACATCATTACTGACTCGTACAGGTACTCGGTCGAGCGCAGGCTCGAGTGGGTGGTCGAGTCGACTGGGAAGTAATGGCTATTTGATCCGGCTTCTGGCTCGATTAGGTGCTCGATCACAGCTCGGTCGAGTGGTGGTCGAGTAGGTGGTCGAGTGGGTACCTGAATCACAAAACAGCCAAGCAAAGGAAGATTCGAGTTCAGTAACTTCACAAGTGTTTAAACGAACTTAATCTTAGACTAATATTGATCCTAAATGTCACAAAACAAACTCAAATGGGCAACGGCGCCAAATTGAAACTGACTTTCTTTGTGGTGTGGTGAATGAATGATGTATGGAATGATGATGTATGGAATGAATAGAAGTCAGGGTGTTTCAATTCCCCTTATGCAGTTGCAGTATAAGAGGTGTCAATCCTATCTGAGTGATTGTGAACAATTAAGATGTGCATATGAGTCTAAGTCAAGCCAATTGTAAAGATTGTTTGTCACTAACAATCCTAAAATGAGATATGAAATGCAGAAAGTAAAAACAACTAGAACAAGATACTAAATGCAAACAGAACAGACAAATTAAAGCTATAATGAAACTAGAACAGAGATAGACACTATGCTAATGAACTAATGCAAGACAAGTAATGAACAGGAAACTACGTGAATGCAATGGAAATGAAACAGGAATGAAACAAGACAATCACAAATCAAAAACACAAGTTCTGGGGATGAACTCGAGCAGCACTCGACCGAGTGTAGGTCGAGTACGTGGTCGAGCTAGACTTAAACGTGAAAACAGAGCAACACAAGAAAAACAGAGCAATGCAGAAACTATCAAACAACAAGCAAGCAATGATATTTAGACTAAGATTTCAATAAACAAAGAAGGCCTTGAGGAGGGATTCATGGGCTGAGCTAATCATTGTGGTTATCTAACTTGGTCAACAAATCTCAAGCAAACATTGAGCTGATCTCTAGACATACTATTCTAAGACATGTTTAATCCACTCTCATGGCAAGAAACAATCAAACCTATGCATTTCTAGACTTGTTCTCACAAAGAAAAGAATCTACACAAGCAGGCATTAAGCAATACATCTCAAACCAAACAAGACTTCTAATCTCTTAGCAAGCCTAATGGTAAGCTCTAGATCTAGCCTTATCTATGCTCCTTAGACATTGGTGTGATGCTAAGATGCTTGAAATCAAACCCTACCTTCTCAGATATAGGATCAGCATTAAGATCATCTAGCCTAGAAGAGATCTACAACAATCAAGCTTGACCAAATCAAACAAACCACAAGATCAACCCAGCCTAACCCATCCTCAAGGTCCTAAACAAACTACTCACAAGAACACATGGTGAAATATGTCAAAAACCCAGAAAATAATGAAACTTGCATCATTAGAAAGATGAAACAGAGATCTACAATATTGATGAAGGAATAAAACTCGAAATCTTAATACTTTGAAAGTTATGAAACAAACAAAATATAAGAATCTAGTCTTTCTCTCTCAAACAAGTACAAAATCTAAAAAAAAAAAAAAGTGCAAAAGGAATAAAATCTAAAAAAGGTAAAAACTAGGTTTTAGACTCTCTAAAAAGCTGGACTCTTTGGTGGCTGCAGGTACAAGGGCCTTATATAGGAGGTGAGGTGGAAGCCCTAAAAATACAAAAAGTCAAAGTAGTCAACGGCTCGGTCAACTCGACCAGTGCTCGGTCGAGTGGCTGGTCGAGCTGGCTTCTCTCGTGCACTCTCCACTCGGTCGAGTCCTCCTCAGCACACGGTCGAGTGGTGGTCGAGTGGTGCGGTCGAGTTGGACTCCGGACCTTGATTCTACAGCCTTAACTCTCTTGTTTTCTCCTCAGGATTGCTTCACTTCTCCTCAGCATTGCTTCCATGCTCCTTAAGCTCCAAAATCACCTGTTTATGCATGAAAAGATGCAAATGCAATGCAACTATACTCTAATGCATGATTAGTCCTAAAGCTACACAATAATGGCCTAAATGGATAGCAAAAGATGCAAAAGTTGTGAATAAACTAAGGGAAAACAAGGTAAAATATATGAACATTAATATTCTTGGGCAACCATAAACGTCTAAGGGTCGACACTAAGAGTCGACAACATCATTCCATCAAGGTGACATTGTTCTTAAACCCTACACTTTTCCTTATGATTTTGAATCCTCAACTCTTTCTTTTTTCCCACTGAGGACGGTGTGATATAAGTCTGGGGGGAAGGATATTCCATCCTATACTAATGCTACTTTCTATTTTGTTGACTTGAGACCTTTTTCAGTTTTTTACATCAATAATTTTGACGTTTTTATCGATTCACATTTTTTTATTGAGTCAAAACTAGTAGGGGATTATGATCTTATTCTAACGGTTTATTTAATTTGGATTAACACTCTTATGAATCTTGATTATGCTTGACAACAGAACCAAAGTTTGGATAGACTGTGAGCCGACTCAACAATCCCCAAAGTCCCTATTCGATGGATATTCAAATGATATAACGTTGTCTCTAAATTTTATAGGACCTAAACCGGACTTAATTATCAAGCCCTGAGAATTGGTATACATTGGACTAGATCTCTACATTCAAGCCACACAAGACATTTCACTTCTTCAAAAGTATGTTCCCCTCTCTCTTCCCTTCAATACTCTAAAAAAAAGAGAGAGAGAAGCAGAAAAAAAAAAAGAGAATAAGGACATAGGTAGCAAAGAAGTGAGCCAAGGGATGTTGCGTAAACCCGTGCATATTTTAGATTTTGGATTTCATGGAAGCTTGTCCAAAAGTGAAAAATGGCAAGGGATCTATAAAAAAAATAAAATGAAACCCTAGAAAATTAGGGAGAACTAGATTCTTTGGAAGTGAGAAAAGGGAGACGAAAGAAATCATACGAAGAAAGTCTTGGTTTGAAGAGAGTCGACGAGCCTTTGATCGATTTTCTCTTGGTAAGATTTCACTTTTTATTATTGCTTTAATTTATGTAAAGAGATGACAATGGAGATTCTGGAGACTCTAAAGAATTGTGGGATCAAGGAGCGATGATGATTCTCATGGTGGATTACAAATGGAAGTTCCTAATGTCAAGGTGGAGAAGAGTGCAAAGACGATATCCCCAAAGTTAAGTGAATTCCCATTATTTTCAAAACCTCTTTTCCATGATTTATTTTGATTATTTGCTTGAGGATAAGCAAAGTCTAAGTCTAGGGGAGTTGATAACATCATTATTTTACCCATATTAGCTATAGTTTTTATATGCATTTAGGAAGAGTTTGATGAGATTTCAGGTATAAAATGTCTATTATCAAGTATTTCAGGTTTCAGCAAGGTTTTACAAGTTTTATAGCAATTTGGACCAAAAGACAAGGAAAACATGTTTGAAGAAAGATTCAAAGCTTTACAATACAGGCAACTTTTGAAGAACTTCTACAACTCACATTTCGATGTACTTGGGGTCTATAGAAATCTGAGAGAGTCATCTTTCTCTTCGAAGTGGAATAAAGTCAATCCGTCCACTCAGCAAGAAGTTATGCCTGATTTACCGAGACGTGTTATAAACCGACGTGAAGAGAAGCAATCAGCCCATGGGCTTTTATTGAAGGCCTGACCAGCGACCATCACTGCGGCCCAGTACAAGCCTCCTCCACGATCCAGAAGCCTCCACGGTCCAGAAGCCTCTTTCGCCACAGAGAAAGGAGTTGCGTTCCCAGATAGAGATAGCGATTGAAGAGAAGGGATATCTAGAAAATGAGCAAATAAAGCTAAATGAAAATATCTCTGCTCGACTTCAAGATTGTATCGACAAGGACGGTAAATTAATTATACAAGTGAAAGTTACCTACAGATATATATATATATATATATATATATATGATAATCACAATTGATATAGAAATAATTATGATACTAATTAATAGGTATTACTGATGTGGATAAATCAGAGACAAAGAGGCTGGAGAAGAACATGGCTATAGCCACCAATCTTACTTAGTTGATTTGAAAAACACCTCTCCTATTTCTTTGATTCGGATAATTCTAAGTTGTTTATTTAAGTCTCTTTTGTTGTTGTAATTTCTTGTATTTTGGTTTTAAAACTATTGTTATCAAATGCATATCTAGTGTGAATTTGTTTCATATGGTGTGAATATCAGCTTGAATTATCTAATTTCTGTCAAAAATATGTCTTTCATATGAAAATTAATTTAAATATATAAAACTAGTGTTCATTTTAAGCAAAAAAAAAAATAACGTATAAATGGTTTGTCATTTTTATTAGTGTAGAAAATGCCAACTTTGAATTTTAGATATTTAAAACAGTTTTAACAAAATATTTAAAATAACAGTTATGTAATGATTGATATGCATATTGCCCTACACTTTTCAATTAATAAGGTATAACTGTTTTCAATACATTATTAGTGTAGGAAACTGCCAATTATAAATTTAATAGATTTAAAGCTCACATACAAAATTAAACATACGAGTCAATAAAATATTTAAGTACATTTATACTTTTTTTGTCAAGCAAACACAAATTAGAAATGAACTCCAAGGTTGATAGCCCAAACCGGAGAAAAAGAGTTTACAAAAGAAATTGCTGAAGCAAAAGATCGAGACGACCGAGAAGACTATCTGCCTTCGATTTTGATGAACGTGATGGTACCTTTGAAATGACCCGACCCATTTTTTCGTTTTTTTATATAATATTAAACTAATGATATCATACTCACTAACATCCTAACCTCAATCAACATACAACAGAAATAGTCAATCACATTAAACCAGAAACCCAATAGAAATAATAACCAATAACCAGTGAATTCAGTACCAATAACAAACAATCATAAAGCAATGAAATAGCAACCTAATCACCCGGGCTAGACCACTACATTTCATTCTAGCAACCTAACAACAACATAAAATAAACAACCGAGTCTCTAGAACATCCTCTTATTCATCGCCTTGATTCTACGATCACACTTTGCATTTACCTGCACCATACACAACAATTGAGATGCCTGAGTTTTATTATAAATACTCTCCCATCTACTTTTTATACACACAAGAAAATACACAAATACACAAAAGCAAGCAAACCAAACAACTCTGAACACACGCGTTTACTATGCACACTTGCGTCGACTCTGCGCACTTGTGTCGACCGACACACTCTTTGCATTGACTCTGCGCACTTGCGCAGACCGACACACTCCTTGCATCGACGTATGCAATCCTCAAAATTCCTTGCTGTGTCGACTGATACACTCCTTGCATCGACCAATGCAATTCCTCGTGTCTCCGTCAAATCCCCAACAACGTCAATTTTCCCCCTTTTATATCCGACCTTAGGGTTTTCAAACCCCAAAACGCAACAAACCAAACGTTTGACTTAAGTTGACCTGTAGAAGGGAATCTTGCATCGACCGATGCACACTCGAAACAAGGGTTCTGGTTTGCGGGAGTTACATGGGCATTCTGAGGGGACGATCTAGACTCTAGAGGATTTGCTTCGGATGTGTGTTCTAGATTGGGGTGGTCACTAGATGTATTGGAAGCGAACAATAACTACTAGACGAGTATTTCTATGGCTCCTTATGAGGCAAGGTATGAGAGGTCAAGTCGTACACCTTTATCAAGGGTTTGGGAGTTTAAGAGGAACATAAGGGTGAGGTTTTGCTGTTTAAAAGCAAGGGAGAGGCGTGAGCTCTATTGTTGTTGGCATTTTTCTTGCTGTTCTAAGTCATTTTTAATCTAAATTACAGGTGAGTAGATGACCTTGACTTATCTAAGAGTTAAATCTTTGTTTTCTGTGTTCTCAACGGTGGTGGTGTCCTCTGAATCTAGGAGTGTTGGACGCGATAGGTTAGGATGGGTGACAATTAACACCATGAGGATGTGCTGGTAGACACAATGGACCAGCAAAGTTCGAATTTACAAACATGATCTTTGCTAATTTTTCATTTAATAGAGGAAAAAATGTAATTTCACCTTAGTAACTTTTACATTGTTTTATGGTTATATATTGAAGATCTAGTGATAATCTACCTATTCCAACAATATTGTGGAGTTTTGATGTTTTCACTGATTTAATAGAAGCATAGTTCTCAATCGCCTCAGCCAACCACTATGGTGTGACTTCCACCCATTAATATGACCGTCTTGATCAAGTTTTAGAAAAAGATATTAACATTTCGTTTAAATTGAAATATGAAAATATAATAAAAGAATTTTTTTTGCTAAAGATAAGGCTTAACATCTAGCGAAAATGCATTGGCCTCTTATGTAATTCAAATAGTAAAAAATCTAAGATACAACCAAATGAAGGGAAAATATGATAATTAACTAGTACTCTCTTCACTATAAAAATAACGCTCGATAGTAGTATTCTTATAACTAAAAACAGTTTGAACAAAGCTTAAAAATTTACTCAAAATTAATTACAAAACTAACTCAATGAGCTTCCCTGTGATTGCGACGTCATTTGGTATTCCCCGAAGTGAGAGCCAAGCGGGCGAGAAGAAAAGAGTTTACCTCCAATATGAAGTTATGCCAGGCTTCGCCATTCGTGGACGTCAAAATATTGATCCTGCCACGGATCCTAAGAAGCTCAAACGGTTACACAATTTTTCATTTTTTTTATCTTCTTATTGATACATATCATCTAATTCAAGTTGTAATTGAATTCAGTGTGTCATATTCAATTATATATGTAGGATAATTGCAAACCGTGTTTTGGCTCAACATTCAAGGTTGAAGAAGGTTCAATATCTGGAGTCTTTAATGAAGCGATCCATGGAGCTTGAGGTATATATACCTCTCCTAATTCATTCCATATATTTACTACTATTATTACTACCTCATTATATTTTTGTAGTAAATATAATTATTTTATTTATGCAGAGACGAAGAAAGGACTTGCGTTCCCAGATAGAGATAGCGATTGAATAGAAGCAATATCTAAAAAATGAGCAAATGAAGCTAAATGAAAATATCTCTGCTCGAATTCAAGATTGTATCGACAAGGACGGTAAATTAATTATACAAGTGACAATTACCTACAAATATATATATATATATATGATAATTACAATTGATATAGAAATAATTATGATACTAATTAAAAGATAAATCGGAGACAGAGAGGCTGGAGAAGAATATGGCTATAGCCACCAATCTTACTTAGTCAATTTGAAAAACACCTCTCCTATTTCTTTGATTCGGATAATTCTAAGTTGTTTATTTCGGTCTCTTTTGCTGTTTTGATTTCATGTGTTTTGGTTTACAGACTATTGTTATCAAATGCTTATTTAGTGTGAATTTGTTTCATATGGTATGAATATCAGCTTGAGTTATCTACTTTCTGTCAAAAAGATGCCTTTCATATGACCATTAAATAAAATACATAAAACTAGTGTTCATTTTAAGCAAAAAACATAATGTATTAATGGTTTGTCATTTTTATTAATGTAGAAAATGCCAGCTTTGAATTTAATATATTTAAAACGGTTTTAACAAAATAATTAAAATAACAGTTATTGATATAGTACTTTTACTTCAATTAAATTATCAATCCACAATTTGCATTAATCAACTCACTAAGAATGCACAAAGATACTCAGTCTAAACTTAAACAAGAATAAGTTCTTTTGTAACAATCTTAACTAACTAACTGATTCAAAGAAAGAAAACTAGACAACTCAAAGCAATGCAAACTCAAAACAAACAAGGACACAACTAAGAACAAACTTTAAATAAAGATTAAACAGGTGAACCTTGGGCAAGGTAATTGACTTGGGAGATAGCTAACCAATCCTATATGTCTAAGCAACAAACAAGAACAATCCTATGGCTAAGAACACTTATGCAAATCAATCTATTTCCATGATAAAGATCCTATGCTAATCAAGTGATAATCAACAATTTCCAAAGGCAATCACAAGGTAAGCATGCATTAACAAGTCCAAATATCACTAAACACCCTAATCATCAATTTCCATTGGCTAGGAATGCAAAGCTCTTGAATAGTTTGGATCAAAAATTTCATCAAACACCTTATGGGCATGGAAATCCTAATATCTAGATTTAAGCTTGATCAAGGATCAATCATCGTTGGGTTGATGACAACTCAAAGCAATGCAAACTCAAAACAAACAAGGACACAACTAAGAACAAACTTTAAATAAAGATTAAATAGGTGAACCTTGGGCAAGGTAATTGACTTGGAAGATAGCTAACCAATCCTAGATGTCTAAGCAACAAACAAGAACAATCCTATGGCTAAGAACACTTATGCAAATGAATCTATTTCCATGATAAAGATCCTATGCTAATCAAGTGATAATCAACAATTTCCAAAGGCAATCACAAGGTAAGCATGCATTATAAACAAGTCCAAATATCAGTAAACACCCTAATCATCAATTTCCATTGGCTAGGCATGCAAAGCTCTTGAATAGTTTGGATCAAGAATTTCATCAAACACCTTATGGGCATGGATATCCTAATATCTAGATTTAAGCTTGATCAAGGATCAATCATCGTTGGGTTGATGACAACTCAAAGCAATGCAAACTCAAAACAAACAAGGACACAACTAAGAACAAACTTTAAATAAAGATTAAATAGGTGAGCCTTGGGCAAGGTAATTGACATGGAAGATAGCTAACCAATCCTAGATGTCTAAGCAACAAACAGGAACAATCCTATGGCTAAGAACACTTATGCAAATGAATCTATTTCCATGATAAAGATCCTATGCTAATCAAGTGATAATCAACAATTTCCAAAGGCAATCACAAGGTAAGCATGCATTATAAACAAGTCCAAATATCAGTAAACACCCTAATCATCAATTTCCATTGGCTAGGCATGCAAAGCTCTTGAATAGTTTGGATCAAGAATTTCATCAAACACCTTATGGGCATGGAAATCCTAATATCTAGATTTAAGCTTTATCAAGGATCAATCATCGTTGGGTTGATGATCAAGGATCTAGCATTATTAACACTAAACAAGATAGGAAATACATAAATAAAGCCCTTGACATCAATGATCAATCATCTATCTCCCTAATCTACCTAGCCCAACGTTTTAATGATCTACTCACTCATCATCATGATCACTCAAAGGAAAGAGTTTGATCTTTGTGAAATCATAATAAGAGATTATAGATTAAGAGATTTGAAGAAGAAATTGCTATTAAAAACATAGAAGTACTCAATCAATCCACAAACCAAGAGTAAACAAGTTTAAGAACCCCAAAAGCTGCTAAACAAGAGATAAACCAAAGATAAGTCTCCCCTTAATAGGGTTAGAGTATTTATAGGAAAATAGAAAGGAACACGGATCAACCCAAAACAAATTGGGTCAAACCCGGATAGAAACCATAACAAGTGTGAACCGGCCAGCTTCTGGCCGATGGTGGTGGCTGCTGATGGCTCCTGTTCGTCGTCTAGGTGGTTCCATCGGCCGTCGTTTGGCCGCATGTGATGACCGCTTGCTGCTCCTGTTCTCCTCGTGGAAAGTTCAATCGGCCGTGGTTTGGCCGCTGGCTTTGGCTGATAGCTTCAATCGGCCATCACTTGGCCGCTGCTCTTGGCCGCTAGTAGCTCATGTCCGTGGCGTGGATGATTCGATTGGTCGTGGTTCGGCCGCTGGTCCTGGCCGCTGGTAGCTCATGTCCTTGTCACTTCTCCAACTCCACTCTTCTTGCTTCTTTGTACCAAAACAAGTCCAAATGCTCCAAATGTAGTGAGATTACTCCAGGAACCTGAGAGATAAGACACTAGATGCATATGCTCCTAAAACCACTAGAATGACCAGATCATGCAACAAAACTACCTAAAAACAAGGCTTAAAACCCAACAAAAACACAAGATATCAACTCCCCCAAACTGATCACTTGCTAGTCCTCAAGCAAGGACCAAACAAAAAGTGAGAGAGAGAATTTTGAAAAAGGGATTCAGAACCAAAAAGTATCAACAAAGGATTCAAACCACAGTCCTTAAATGTAATTCAATGGTGCTAATATCAATCAAAGTCCTTACAAATATTTTTTTGTGCTTATCACAATGCACTACTCTAGTTCACCTTCTATCTATTGGTAAAGACTTGCAATCCTATTGAACATCTCTTTCACATTCATTAAAGTGTTTGGTGTAATCTTGCAAATGGAAAATAAATCAAGCTCAATTGGTTTAAGGGAAAGGCTTTTTATAAAGTGGTTGGCAATGGTGTTTTTGGGTGGTTTACTCTCAAACAAAGAGGAATGCTAGATAGTCATGAAACGAATCTAAGATTGAGAATAATTTGGGCATACAAAGCTTAGCTCTTGATGTTTTACCCACCTAGAAGCTTTTCTACCCCTTTTTACTCATCCTTCTTTTCTTTCTTACAAACCCAAAAACTCAACTTGATTCTACTTAAACCCCTTCTCTTCTTTACTTAAGGTCTTAAACTTTTGAATAACTCTAAGGCTTCACTTTAAACACAAGCTCTCTCTTTTTTTTTTTTTTTTTTTTTTTTTTTTTNTTACTTCTTTGAACTTCTTTTGATGAACTCCCATTCTTATTAAGCTATGCTTTAGCATTCTCTCTTTTTTCTTTATGAAATTTTTCTAGGAGACAACAGCTAGATTTTTCTTTCTCTTTTTCTTCTTAAGAGACTTAGAGCTTTTAACCAAACTTAACCTTAGAGACAAATCTTTTATTTTTTTTTGACCAAGTAATTTTTCTTTTCTCTCCCTTTATCTCTCTTGTTTCCAAACCTTTACCCAAATCAAAATTCTAACCACTTATTTCTTTCAAAACCAGTCCTATTAGCTAGTTCTAAAGTTTCCAAACCTAGCTAAAACAAGAGCCAGTTCTTTCTCATTCTCAATACTCTCAAGATTTCACAACCAAAGCACTATCAACAAAGAGGCCTCACTCAACAAATCAACACAAGGCTTGAAAGAAAAGGTTGGTGTTCAAAGGTATGGCAAAAGATTGGGTTAATCAAAATAGAGTGGCAAATAGAGAATATTAACCCAAATGAAATTTCCATGAGCTAGCATTCATAGTCCATATGCCAGATAATTTAAAGATCAAATTAAAGACCAAATAATATAGAGATGCAGCAATGATCATGCAAGCTTTACACTAGAAGAAAATGCTTTCAAGTGACACAATGCTTTAAGCTTAGATTCTTCATTTTTTCCCAAATATTAAACAAGCACCAATGAACTATAAATGAGGGTTGTGGGTTCAATCCTAAGTCTCTACTTTTACAAGACAACTTCATCATTATCTCCAAATGCAAATGCATACTAAATGCTTCTAGACTCAATACTAAACACAAAAAAAATGAATATGCAAAGCTACATGCTCAAAACATAGCTATTAACAGATGCATGACACAAAAAATGAAAATCAAAACAAAACACAATGTTAGATGGTTAGATGGTTAGTCTCTCCACCAAACTTAATTCACACAGTCTCGGTGTGGGAAAAGCCGGGAAAGAGACTAACAAGAAAAATAAAAATGAAAATCAGAAAATACTCTATGTACAAGGACTTGGAGTGTACCTCTAGTTCATGGAGGAGTCAAGAGAGTAGGAGGAGTTACTGGTGCATGGTGTTGGAGATTTTTCTGCTCTTCTCTTCCTCCTTTGTCTCCTCTCATATGCTGAAGCTCTTGGTGGGTCATAGAAACCAAGTGCAGTGCTAGCCTCACCATGGAATGAGTGTGTCTCCAACTCATCCTCAACCATATCGGCTGGTGCTTCTCTTGAGTCCTCAACAACTTCAAGGTTTGGGTTTGAGCTAGTTGCAGTGTCTAGCTTTGCCTCCACATGCTTCAACCTTTTGTTCAAACTTTTCACTCCATTTACCAGCTTCTTTATGGTCTTTCCTTGCCATTTAAAAAATCTTTGGAGGAGGTGAATGTGGGTGTGGGCTTCTCTAAGAGATTTGTTGGAAGTGGCTTCTTCAAATGATTGGAAATCATACCTAGCACTGCCATAAACTGGATTGGGAGGAGCTGATTGTGAAGGGTCCTCAGCTTGACTTCTCCCCTTCCTTGAAGTTGTTATTGGAATCACTGGCCCATCATCCTTAAAGGAGTAGAGGTAAGCATCTTTAAAGTGGCAGCATATTCCAAACCTGACATAAAGGGATGTAACCTCTTGTTGAGGGAGTAGTAGCCTCTTCTTCTGCATGCTCTTGAAAATGTAACCATAGTATGCATATAAACCCTTCTTGAGGTAGACTGGATCAAGCCTTGCAATTCCATGGTCAAACTCACCAAGCTCAACTCCTTTTGCTTGTAAAATGGGGGTGACAAGTCCTATCTGTTGTTGTCCAAACCTAACCGTGGTAGTGAAGCATTTGGTGGAGGAAGACAGCAGCAACACAAGTGTCTTCAGCATTGGATAATAGTGGGTTCCTTTCTTTGTAAGTTCTTATGAAAGGTTGCAGCCCTGCTAGAAGACAACCAAGTTCATTGGCTTGAACTCCTCCAGTCTCTCTTCTTGCAAAAAGAGTGTGAGAGAGAACCTTGTGAGCATGTGAGCATATCTCACTGTAGGATGCATGATGCATGAGTTCTTCACTTGACCAGCTGCATAATTGCCCACACCAATAGATTGCCAAAAAGAATCATACTCCTTTGGGTTAATGTTGTATTCTAGCCTTGTTCCTGGTTGAAAACATAAATAGCTCCTAACTCTCCAAAATTCATCTTGTAGTGCTTCCCTTGAACTTTAAACTCAAAATGTCCAAGATCATTGGCCTCCTCCACCATCTCATCTTCATAATAAGTCACTGACAAGGATGCAAGGAACTCTCTAGTTTGCTCAACATATGTGGGGAAAGCCATATTGAAGAACTGTCCTAATCCCAAAGTTGTGAAGATGGTTTGCATATCCTCAAGGAGTCCAGCATTGTGAAGGAATTCATGATCTAGGTATCTAGTTGGAGCAAACTTGATCTTCTTAAGGCGTTGCATCGGTTGGGAGTAAGTGGGCTTCTTCTTGCTTGGCTTAAGCTGTTTTTCCTTGGCAGCTATAGGTGGTGGGGATTCAGGCTCACTCTCACTCATATCTCTTTCCTCTGAACCAGATTCCTCAATCACAACCTCCTTACTCTTCTTCTTGCTTGTTGGAGCTTTTTTTTTACCAAGTGAAGACTTAGAATGAGTTGCCTTCTTCTTTTTCTTGTCAACAACTCTTTCCACTACCTACTTTGCCTTTGTTTTCTTTTCTCCAAGTCTCAAGTTGGTTCTACCCATTGTTCCTATCAAAAATACAAAAACATTTGAAAACAATTAGTAAGGCTCACTAGGAGCCACAATTTGAATTCACAACCAGCAAGTGCTAAGTATCTTTGAG
This sequence comes from Camelina sativa, assembly GCF_000633955.1. Taxonomy (NCBI): domain Eukaryota; kingdom Viridiplantae; phylum Streptophyta; class Magnoliopsida; order Brassicales; family Brassicaceae; genus Camelina; species Camelina sativa. Next base: position 13,457,765 of record NC_025692.1, on the reverse strand, counting down.
GTAAATCAATCATAATAATCCAATGAACAAATGAGAACCAACTTAAACTTAAACCTCATAAGCAAACTCAACATTACTACATCTTTAGAATTTAAGAACTCAATAAACCATCAAACATGATCAATTGGTCTCCAAACTTGCTAGTCCCCTACAGATTGATTCAATGTACAATAGACAAGGTAAAGAAACAATAAAACTCAAATTCCCCCAAATTTTAGAATTTAACAATTCTTAAGAACCCTAAGTGATCAAAAATCATCATTTTTGAAATTAAACAGCAAGCGCAGCAATTCAAACGAAATTGGAATTAGCTAACATCAATATCAAGCTAAACAACCTAAAATCAAGGCATAAATAGCTGGGAATTCCAATCTTACACTTATTGGAATAAAACTTTAGAAGAGAGGGTTGGTTTCTTACATTGTTTTCGACGAGGAGTTATGCAGAACTAGCAGATGAGATTATAAGTAATGGAAAGAGCTTTCAAAACCGAAACAACACACCAAAAATCTTTGAAAACGATTGAGAAATGAGAGAGATGCCAGGTTTTTAGTGTTATAAGGGTGGTGGAGCTTGAAAATCGACAAAGTGAGGAAGAGAAAGATGGGATTCGGGTTTTAGAGTGTTGAGAGAAGTAGTAAACCAGCCAAAATTGATTTGAACAGTTGAAAAATCATTCTGGTTTACTAAGATTGAACCGAATTAAACCGAGAAAGGAGAAGTAGATTTACCCGGACGAGCTCCAACGGTCGACCTTTGGCTGATGGCCGTGACCGATTGGCTGCCTGCGGCCATCACTTGGCCGAAGGTCCTTCCCGCGTGTACTCCCTGTTCCAAAGATCACATTCCACTCTTTAGCATTCACTCGACCACGAATTGCCCGATGGGCTTCCCCGATGGTTGCACACGGCCATGGTCTGGCCGAAGGATCTCCCCGCGTGTTTTTCCTGTTCGAAGTCTCCCTTTTTACTCGTGAACCACAATCGGATACCCTTTGGCGGAGTGGCCAAACCGCTCATGGTCCCTGTTTAAGTGTCCGAACTCTTCACTCGACCTTCACTTGACCGAGGGGTCTAACTGATGGGTTCACGCGGGCTCTATCTGACCGATGCACCTAGCCGCTGGTAGCTCCTGGTTGAAACTTCATCATACTCGGGAACTCTCAATCGGCCAGGCTCTGGCCAATTGGTACAACCGATGGTATCAATCGACCCTCCCTTGACCGATTCATAATACCGTTTACTCCATTTATTTATGAACTAAATCCACACAAGTCTCCCAAATTTTTCCAAACACAAAAACACACAAACTAAATGAAATTAAGAAGATATGTACATAAGGATTGAAACTGACTTTCTTTGTGGTGTGGTGAAAGAAAGATGTATGGAATGATGATGTATGGAATGAATAGAAGTCAGGGTGTTTCAATTCCCCTTATGCAGTTGCAGTATAAGAGGTGTCAATCCTATCTGAGTGATTGTGAACAATTAAGATGTGCATATGAGTCTAAGTCAAGCCAATTGTAAAGATTGTTTGTCACTAACAATCCTAAAATGAGATATGAAATGCAGAAAGTAAAAACAACTAGAACAAGATACTAAATGCAAACAGAACAGACAAATTAAAGCTATAATGAAACTAGAACAGAGATAGACACTATGCTAATGAACTAATGCAAGACAAGTAATGAACAGGAAACTACGTGAATGCAATGGAAATGAAACAGGAATGAAACAAGACAATCACAAATCAAAAACACAAGTTCTGGGGATGAACTCGAGCAGCACTCGACCGAGTGTAGGTCGAGTACGTGGTCGAGCTAGACTTAAACGTGAAAACAGAGCAACACAAGAAAAACAGAGCAATGCTAAAACCAATCAAACAACAAGCAAGCAATGATATTTAGACTAAGATTTCAATAAACAAAGAAGGCCTTGAGGAGGGATTCATGGGCTGAGCTAATCATTGTGGTTATCTAACTTGGTCAACAAATCTCAAGCAAACATTGAGCTGATCTCTAGACATACTATTCTAAGACATGTTTAATCCACTCTCATGGCAAGAAACAATCAAACCTATGCATTTCTAGACTTGTTCTCACAAAGAAAAGAATCTACACAAGCAGGCATTAAGCAATACATCTCAAACCAAACAAGACTTCTAATCTCTTAGCAAGCCTAATGGTAAGCTCTAGATCTAGCCTTATCTATGCTCCTTAGACATTGGTGTGATGCTAAGATGCTTGAAATCAAACCCTACCTTCTCAGATATAGGATCAGCATTAAGATCATCTAGCCTAGAAGAGATCTACAACAATCAAGCTTGACCAAATCAAACAAACCACAAGATCAACCCAGCCTAACCCATCCTCAAGGTCCTAAACAAACTACTCACAAGAACACATGGTGAAATATGTCAAAAACCCAGAAAATAATGAAACTTGCATCATTAGAAAGATGGAATAGAGATCTACAGTATTGATGAAGGAATAAAACTCGAAATCTTAATACTTTGAAAGTTATGAAACAAACAAAATATAAGAATCTAGTCTTTCTCTCTCAAACAAGTACAAGATCTAAAAAAAAAATAAAAGTGCAAAAGGAATAATATCTAAAAAAGGTAAAAACTAGGTTTTAGACTCTCTAAAAAGCTGGACTCTTTGGTGGCTGCAGGTACAAGGGCTTTATATAGGAGGTGAGGTGGAAGCCCTAAAAATACAAAAAGTCAAAGCAGTCAACGGCTCGGTCAACTCGACCAGTGCTCGGTCGAGTGGCTGGTCGAGCTGGCTTCTCTCGTGCATTCTCCACTCGGTCGAGTCCTCCTCAGCACACGGTCGAGTGGTGGTCGAGTGGTGCGGTCGAGTTGGACTCCGGACCTTGATTCTACAGCCTTAACTCTCTTGTTTTCTCCTCAGGATTGCTTCACTTCTCCTCAGCATTGCTTCCATGCTCCTTAAGCTCCAAAATCACCTGTTTATGCATGAAAAGATGCAAATGCAATGCAACTATACTCTAATGCATGATTAGTCCTAAAGCTACACAATAATGGCCTAAATGGATAGCAAAAGATGCAAAAGTTGTGAATAAACTAAGGGAAAACAAGGTAAAATATATGAACATCAACACCCCCAAACTTAGTCTTTGCTTGCCCTCAAGCAAATAATCAAGACAAAAGAAGGTAGGTGAGGTTTGAAAGTGGGATCTCAGCTCCTAAAGCTTGCAAATAGACTATCTAGAATCAATGTCCAAGTTACTAGTACTATGATGCAAGTTGAATGAGCTATACTTAAAGACTTTAGACAAGCATATCACAACCTTCACTGATTTGAGCCTTAGACATCCACATGCATTCAAATCAACCATTTCCTTTAACATTCATTAATCAAGAACATGAATCAATTCTATGCAATGCTTAAACTCATTTGGCTTGGCAGTAAAAGGTTTAGAGACAATGATGGTCTCTTTTTAGAGTAGGGCTTATCAATATCAAGGTTCTCTCATAAAAAATGGATTGAGCTTTAGAAGAATGCTAAAGGTAAGAACACTTAGACACATACAAGAACAAAACCTTGTCTACCCAAAGGCACCCAAAGTGTTTATCCTATCAATCTAAACCCAATTGATCCTAGTGCTACCCTTTAACTTCTTTTCTTCTTTTTCACCCTTTTCTCTTTTGGTTTTAAAGTCTTAGGAGAGGTTTCTTATTTGATCTTTCTAGTGGAATGGGGGATTCTTACTTATTTGCTATGGTTCTCTTTTCTTCTTATTCTTAAGACATATAAGCATTTTGCTAGACTTCTCTTTTCTTTCTTTCTTTTCTTTAACTAGAACCATCTTTAAACAACCTTATTCTTCCCATTCTTTCACTAGACTTTAAATTTTCTTAAACACATTCCCCTCCTAAAGACTCTAACCTTTTCTTTCTCTTTTTCCTCTTTTCTTTTCATAATAGCCAAGTCCCAAACCCAACAAGTGAACCACCTAGTCCTATCTAGTTTGAAAAATGCAAACTAGAACTACACAAGGCTTTACTCTTGTCAGTTCAAACCTAACACTTTCTACCAAGCTCAATCCCAAAAATAGGCCTCACACACACAAGAATAAACATGGCTTGAAAGAAGGTTTGGTTTAGGGGTAGGGGAACTGATTCTTAATGAGGAAATCAGCTACTTGGATCAACAAGAGTGGTAAAAAGGAAGAAGATGATCCAAATATGTATATGGTATCCATGAGTTTAAAGCAATGCACACATTGATAATTGAAAGTCAATATTAGGTTCTTATAAATAGGAAATGGTTTCAAATCTCAACATGCTTCAATTTAGACCAAATGCAATGTAGGAATTCAAGGCTTGGTTCAATCTTATTCTTCTAACCACTCAACTAGCATCAAAGTACTATTAACTTGGGCATTGATCCTAGTCTAGTGAATAAACAAGCTAACAAGGGAATACTCATCATAGATCCCTAATGCAAATACTATACAATCCTACATGAAACATGCTAAACAAGATCCTAATGTGCAGTGCAAACTACATGAACACTCTTTTTTTTTAAAGATTTTTGCAAAAAATTTCAAATTTTTAGGGTTTTTCTATGCCTTAGATGCTATGCAAGTATTAACATGATGATGCTAAAAATTTGAAATAAGAATCACAAAACACAATGTCAAATGCTATCTCAAACCCTCCCCCAAACTTAAATCACACAGTCCCTGTGTGAAAGAAATTTGATTGAGGATTCAAGATGAAAAACAAAAAACAAAACACAATGTCAAATGCAATGATATCTACAAGTGAAGGTGATAGTGGTACCTTAGGGATTGTGGAAGTAGTTGTCCACATCCATCTGCATGCTGTCATAGGAGTAGTTGGGGTCTTGCTGGTGACTTGGAGGTGGAGATTGGGGCAGCTCGACGATGGGAATCGACCGGGACTCGGTCGAGTACGTGCTCGAGTGGGGGGGTCGAGCTGGACCACGAGTGTCAAAATGTTGACCTTGCTGCTGGTAGAACTGCTGGTAGAGTGCTGGATCCATGAAGTACTGGGGTGGGATGGGAGGGTAACCTTGATATCCTGGATAAGCAGCTGGAGGTGGGAAGCCATAGGTTGATCTGGGCTGGAACTCGGCCGAGTGCATTGGAGGTGCTCGGTCGAGTGGGTGCTCGAGTGACCCGGTCGAGTACCTTGAAAATGGTTGTTCTCGGGTACTTGAGCTCCTCTTCCTCTGATTTGGCTCATACATTGAAGCCCTAGCTGGTTCCACAGGGTTCGCAACTCTAGAAAGTGCTCTAGTTGAGCTACTCCTCCTCAAAGGGCTTGATGGTGTAGGTGAAGAATTCCCACTCTTCAACTCAGCAATCTCCTTCTTTAAGCCCTTGATAGACTTAGCCATGTTGGTCACCTTCTTCTTCAGCTTATCAAACCTCTTCCCATGCCATTTGTTCCATTTTTGCAAAAGGGTTAATCTCTTGGTAGCCTCCCTCACTCCTCTACTATCTCTTGGGTTGAGCTCATAATCCTCAAAGTAAAATTGCTCCTCCCCATCAGCCATTTGCACATCTCCAGCTTCATCAACTCTAAGTTGAACTATCCCATCAAACAAATGCTCCTCAACTGGCCAAAAGTCAATGTTGGCTCCTTCTTGAATGGTGGTGAGCTCTTGGTTAGGCAAAATCAGTTGCTTTTTCCCAAGTGTTGGAAGTTCAAAGTTGAAAATGTGATTCCCTTGATGCATCTCCTTGGCTAGGATGAGAGTAGAGGTGAGGTAGCTAGAGTCAATCCATCTTGGTGAAACCCTTTCTCCTCTAAGTGGAACCTTAGCAGCTTGTAGGATTGGAGTAATGATGCCTCCAATGGTTAGTGCTCCTCTTGATCCTTTGTTCTCCAACTTGCCTACCCAACTTCTCAAGTAAATCATGTGGTCAATGAGCACCATTGCTAGGTCAGTCTCCACAGTGCTCCCAAGAATGATGGTACCATTTCTTGCTTGAAAGATGATTCCATTGAGAGCCAAATCAATCATCTTTAGCTCCCCCTCATTAATGTTCCCAGTTTCCTTCCTAGCAAAGAAGGTGTTGGCAAGAGCTTTGTGGAAGTACCTTAGGACTGGGCTCCTTATCCTTGAACTCTTGGAATTGGAGGATGAGTAGTATTTGTTGTCCCCAATGGTTTCCCACACAGCATAGAGCTCTTCTCTTGGAATCATCAAACTCCTATTGCTCCCAACCTCAAAACCAAACATATTGGCTATCTTCTTCATTGAAAGTTCTTACCTTTTCCCTTTGATTGTGAAAGCAATGTGACCAGCTCCAAACTCAGCATCCATCCTTGCATATGTATGCAGCTTGACTGTGGCTAGAAACTCACAACTCTCTTCTTTGTATCCCTCCATGCAAAGCCCCATAAACTTAGTTAGGTTGCTCTTCTCAAAGAGATACTCCACATCTTCACCAATGGCTAGCTTCTCCATGGTTTCCTTGTGTGGATATCTAGTCCCTAAGAACTCCATTCTCATGAAAGCATCATA
>NC_025692.1:13450038-13450414 GCF_000633955.1 Camelina sativa | reverse complement strand
GTTGAACTATCCCATCAAACAAATGCTCCTCAGCTGGCCAAAAGTCAATGTTGGCTCCTTCTTGAATGGTGGTGAGCTCTTGGTTAGGCAAAATCAGTTGCTTTTTCCCAAGTGTTGGAAGTTCAAAGTTGAAAATGTGATTCCCTTGATGCATCTCCTTGGCTAGGATGAGAGTAGAGGTGAGGTAGCTAGAGTCAATCCATCTTGGTGAAACCCTTTCTCCTCTAAGTGGAACCTTAGCAGCTTGTAGGATTGGAGTAATGATGCCTCCAATGGTTAGTGCTCCTCTGGATCCTTTGTTCTCCAACTTGCCTACCCAACTTCTCAATTAAATCATGTGGTCAATGAGCACCATTGCTAGGTCAGTCTCCACAGT
>NC_025692.1:13449849-13449978 GCF_000633955.1 Camelina sativa | reverse complement strand
GATGGGGATCGACCGGGACTCGGTCGAGTACGTGCTCGAGTGGGGGGTCAAGCTGGACCATGAGTGTCAAAATGTTGACCTTGCTGCTGATAGAACTGCTGGTAGAGTGCTGGATCCATGAAGTACTGG
>NC_025692.1:13416542-13443355 GCF_000633955.1 Camelina sativa | reverse complement strand
TGCTTCACTTCTCCTCAGCATTGCTTCCATGCTCCTTAAGCTCCAAAATCACCTGTTTATGCATGAAAAGATGCAAATGCAATGCAACTATACTCTAATGCATGATTAGTCCTAAAGCTACACAATAATGGCCTAAATGGATAGCAAAAGATGCAAAAGTTGTGAATAAACTAAGGGAAAACAAGGTAAAATATATGAACATCAAGGATACCATGAGAATGCCTCCTAAGTGCACTTGTTTTACGTCTCTAAGCTTGACGTTACCGCATCGCTTAGGTGTTTTGAGGTTCAAAGAGAGAAACTGTTGTTCCCTCTTCAATGAAGTCATTAGACAAGTAGTGCTTCAACCTCTGACCATTAGCCACAAACTCTTTGCCAGCCTTGTTCAGCAACAAAAATGCTCCATAAGGTCGGACTTGTTTGATCTTAAACGGTCCTGACCAGCGGGATTTGAGCTTTCCTGGAAATAACTTCAAGCAGGAATTGAAGAGCAACACCAAATCTCCTTCCTTGAAAACCCTTGGAAGAATTCTTTTTTCATGAAATGTCTTTTTCCTCTCCTTATAGATTTTTGAACTCTCATAAGCTTCAAGGCGGATCTCCTCCAGTTCATTCAATTGCACAAGGTGTTTCTCAACAGCATTCTTGATATCAAAGTTAAGAAGCTTGACTGTCCACATTGCTTTATACTCTAATTCAACTGGCAAATGACAAGATTTCCCATAGAGAATGTTGAATGGAGTGGTTCCAATTGGTGTCTTGTAGGCAGTTCTATATGCCCATAAAGCATCATCCAACTTCTTTGCCCAATCCTTCCTTGTGATACCAACTGTTTTCTCAAAAATTGACTTGATTTACCTGTTTGAAATCTCAAACTGAACACTTGTTTGGGGATGGTAAGGTGTAGCAACCTTATGCTTCACTCCATTCTTCTTGAGAAAACTCTCAAAAACCTTGTTGATAAAGTGCTTTCCTCCATCACTTATGACCACTCTTGGAGTACCAAACCTTGGAAAAATGATTGTCTTGAACAACTTTAGTACCACCTTTGCATCATTAGTAGGACTAGCTATTGCTTCCACCCATTTAGAGACATAATCAACAGCCACAAGTATGTAACTGTTACCATTTGATGAAGGAAATGGTCCCATGAAGTCAATACCCCATACATCAAACACTTCAACCTCTAAAATAGGAGTTTGGGGCATTTCATTCCTCCTGCTGATGTTTCCTCTTCTTTGACATGAATCACACTTAGAGATAATCTCTTGAGTGTCTTTGAACATAGTTGGCCACCACAAACCAGCTTGAAGGATCTTTGTGACTGTCTTGAATGTAGCAAAAACCACCATATACTGCTCCTGACAAAGTTCTACTAAACATTCTATCTCCTCTTTGGCAACACGTCTTCTATAAATCTTGTCCTTACAAAGTGTGTAGAGGTAAGGTGCATCCCAATAGTAGTTGTTCATGTCCTTGAAGAACTTTTTCCTAGCATAACCAACTAAATTTGGTGGCTCAGGACCACAAGCAAGATAGTTAACATAATCAGCATACCAAGGACCATTCTGTTCCAACCTCATGACTTCTCTAAGCTTTTTCCAAGTCTCATGGCTCTTGTCAAGGAGTTGGATTGCCATTATCTGCTCTTCAGGAAGTGCATCATTGATTGGAATCTCATTGTCAATCCTTAACCTTGATAAATGATCAGCTACTCCATTCTCAACACCTTTCTTATCTTTAATCTCCAAATCAAAATCTTGAAGAAGCAATATCCATCTCAAGAGTCTTGGTTTAGCATCTTTCTTTGCTAAAAGATATCTCAATGCTGCATGATCAGTATGAACAATGACATTTGAACCCACCAAGTATGACCTGAACTTTTTAAATGCAAAGACAATAGCTAGAAGCTCTTTCTCTATTGTAGCATACTTGATTTGAACTTCATCCAAGGTTCTGCTTGCATAGTATATTACATGAAGCTTCTTGTCTTTTCTTTGACCTAGTACTGCTCCAACTGCATAGTCACTAGCATCATACATGATTTCAAATGGCAAACTCCAATCTGGGGCTTGAACTGTTGGAGCACTAACTAACTCTTCCTTTATCTTCTTGAAGGCTTGAAGACACTCCTCATCAAATTCAAATGTAACTTCCTTACACAACAATCTTGTGAGAGGTCTAGCTATCTTTGAGAAGTCTTTAATGAACCTTCTATAGAATCCAGCATGGCCCAAAAAGCTTCTTATCCCCTTGACTGAATTTGGTGGTGCTAGATTGGTCATCACATCAATCTTAGCTCTATCAACTTCAATTCCTTTTTCTGAAATCTTATGCCCCAACACAATTCCTTCTTTCACCATGAAGTGACACATCTCCCAATTGAAAACCAAATTTGTTTCCTCACATCTCTTTAAAACCCTGCACAAATTAGAAAGACAACCAGAAAAAGAATCTCCATAGACAGAGAAGTCATCCATGAAAACCTCCACAACATCCTCAACTATTTCAGAAAAAATTGACATCATGCATCTTTGGAAAGTAGCTGGAGCATTACATAATCCAAATGAGATTCTTCTATAAGCAAAAGTACCATAGGGACATGTGAAAGTGTCTTTTCCTGATCATTGGGATGTATGGAGATTTGAAAGAAACCAGAATAACCATCAAGAAAGCAATAATGAGTGTGACTAGCAAGCCTCTCTAACATTTGATCAATAAATGGTAAAGGAAAGTGATATTTTCTAGATGCAGCATTAAGTCTCCTATAATCAATACACATGCGATGTCCAAATATAGTTTTAGTTGGGATTAACTCATCTTTATCATTCTTAACAACAGTAACTCCTCCTTTCTTTGGCATCACATGTACAAGTGAAACCCATGTACTATCTGATATAGGATATATGATACCAGCATCAAGTAGCTTAAGAATTTCTTTCCTCACCACATCTCTTAAGTTAGGGTTTAACCTCCTTTGTGGTTCAATGGAAGTCATTGATTCATCATCTAAATGATATCTATGCATGCAAAGAGTTTCAGAAATTCCTTTAATATCATCAAGTAAATAACCAATAGCTCTCCTATACTTTTTTAATTCACCTAGAAGAGTAATAGTTTCTTGTTCACTAAGTTCTTCATTGATAATGACAGGATAAGTAGAGTTTTTACCTAGAAAAGCATACCTTAGCCCCTTAGGGAGTGGTTTAAGTTCAATCTTTGGTGCTTTAAGCTCAGTCCAATCTTCATTTGAGTCTACTTCAACTGAACACACCACTTGCTCTTTTAACTCAAGGAAGCTTCCATCATCACTAGAGGGCTTGTGAGCGTAAAGAATCTTTTCATACCCTTCACTATATTCCTTTAGTAAACCAAACTCTCCTTGTTTAACTGTCAAAGTGGTTTGGAGCTCATCTTCTATTGCTAATTCCTCCAAAAGCTCATCAGCTAAAGCTTCCATCTTCTCAATGTAGAAAACTTGACCATCAATTGTAGGCTTCCTCATCACTTTGTTAATGTCAAAAGGCAAGGCTTCTCTTCCTAAATTCAATTGAATCTTCCCACTCTTCACATCAAGCATTGTTCTTGCATTTCTTAAAAATGGTCTCCCCAAGATGAGTGGATCCTTTGGTTCTTCATCCATTTCAAGCACAACAAAATCGGTTGGGATCTCAAAATGGCCAATCATCACAGGTAAGTCTTCAAGCACTCCTACTGGTGTTCTAACTAACCTATCTGCAAGAACAAGGGTGATCATACACTTCTTGTAGTGAGTGAAACCCAGTCTTTTGGCAACTGAGAGAGGCATCAAGCTCACACTAGACCCAATGTCACATAAACAGTGGCTAAAAGATAAAGGTCCCATTGCGCAAGGGAGAGTGAAGCTACCAGGATCTTCAAGATTCTTTGCTAATACCTTGTTTTGAATGATAGCACTACACTCATGGGTTAAAATCACCATTCCTTGAAGAGCTTTCTTCTTTTCCATAATTGCATCTTTGAGGAACTTATTGTATGTTGGGTTCAGCAAAAATGCATCAATGATTGGCATTGTGATAGCAACATCTTGCTCAATACTTGTCCACTTTTTGCTTCTTAAACCTACCAAGAAATGTCAGTCTTGGCTTATAAGGTGGAGGCACAAATATAGTCTCCTTGGCAGTCTCTATACTCTTCTTGAAAACTTCATCAATGGTGTTGTCTTGCTTTGGTTCCTCAACCACTTTACTCTTGCTTTTGTCAACCACAACTTCATTAGCTTCCTTGTCTTTATCCAAGTATTTCACTACCAACTCATCCTCATCTTCAATCTCAACCACTACCTCCCCTCCTTTAGTCTCAATGTCCCTATTGAGCTCATTAGTAGGTAGTTGGTTACCACTTCTCAGCAGTATGGCATTGATGTACTCTTTGGGGTTTGGTTCTGGTTTTCCTGGTAATGAACCCATTTGTATTGGTGAAGAGGAAGAAGTTTGTCCCTGGACCTGTGTTTCTCAATCTTAGCATTTAACTCACCATAAACATTCTCAACTTTGTTGTGCATGTTCTTCATTTGTGTGGCAAGTTCAATGGCACTTCTCCCTTGGCCTTCTAGGATTTGTCTAAGTAGAGCATTTGTGTCATCTACTTGACCTTGAGGGTGTGGTGCATTTATTTGTTGCTGAGGTTGGGAATAGGTTTGAGGCTTAGCTTGATAGTTCCCTTGAGGTTTAGGTTGATAGTTTGGTTGTGAAGGAAAACCAGGAGGTTTTTGTGGTGGATAAGTCTGATCTTGTGGGTTCTCCACATTGGTGCTGCGGTAAGAGAGGTTAGGGTGGTTGCGGTAATTAGGATTGAACTTGTTGTATCCTTGGCCACCTACATAGTTGACTTCTTCCTGACCTTCAACACAAGCTTCCATACCCTCCTGATAAAGTTCACAATCATTGACAAAGTGAACGTCTTTTAATTGGCACTAAGCATCTTATCCATCTTGTCATTCAAAGCTTTGATCTCCTTGCGGTGTTGCTCATTCATATCAGTATAGTCTATTGGAGTTCTATCATAATCTTCTCCATAGTTCCCATCACTTTGAGCAAGATTCTCAACCAACAACATTCCTTGTTCTGCATTTTGGCCCAAGAAGTTTTCATTGCTTGCTGTATCAAGAAGCATTCTATACTTAGGCAAGACTCCTCTATAGAGTGTACTCAACTGTGATTCTTTGGAGAAACTATGATGTGGACATTGAGAGATGTACCCCTTGAATCTTTCCCATGCTTCACAAAAACTCTCATTTCCCTTTTGAGAAAAGCTTGATATCTCATTTCTTAACCTTAATGTTCTTGTAGTAGAGAAGAATTTGGAGAGGAAATCCTTCTTACATTGATCCCAAGAGGCAATGGTGTTGTGAGGTAGATTCTTCTCCCAAATGTGAGCCTTATCACCAAGAGAGAATGGGAAAAGGCGTAGCTTGAAGGCATCTTCAGAAATACCATTGATCTTAACAGTCCCACAAAACCTATCAAATTGATCCAAGTGATCAAGGGGGTCTTCCATTGCCAAACCATGAAATTTTGATCCCTGCACCATTTTGATAAGATTGGCTTTGTTCTCAAAGTGATTGTTCTCAACTGGTGAAGCTCTAATACCAGTGTGGTGTCCATTGACATTTGGTGCATCATAAGCTCCAATGAGAGGAGCTTGTCTTGGTACATGGTGTGGAACTCTATCTTCATTGGGCTGGTCATTTCCATCATGACCAGCAGGAGGAGGAGGGTTGTTGTCCATAGCTTATCTTGCTAACCGGCGATTCTCTCGCTCGAAACGGTAGAAGTCATCAACCCGCTCAATCAAGTCTGCTTGGCCTTGACTTCTCAAGTTCATACACCTTGCAAAAGAGAATTCAAAACACCAAAGTAAACCAAGTAAGTAACAATATAGAGTAAATGAATAGGCTCAAGCAAAGTTGAAATCCTAATGGTCAAATTGAATGAAAACGAGCAACGGCGCCAAATAGATGTAGTACTTTTACTTCAATTAAATTATCAATCCACAATTTGCATTAATCAACTCACTAAGAATGCACAAAGATGCTCAATCTAAACTTAAACAGAAATAAGTTCTTTTGTAACAATCTTAACTAACAAGCTGATTCAAAGAAAGAAAACTAGACAACTCAAAGCAATGCAAGCTCAAAACAAACAATGACCTAACTAAGAACAAACTTTAAATCAAGATTAAATAGGTGAACCTTGGGCAAGGTAATTGACTTGCGAGATAGCTAACCAATCCTAGATGTCTAAGCAACAAACAAGAACAATCCTATGGCTAAGAACACTTATGCAAATCAATCCATTTCCATGATAAATATCATATGCTAATCAAGTGATAATTAACAATTTCCAAAAGCAATCACAAGATAAGTGATGTTCATATATATTGCATGACTTTCTATCTCATTTGTCCATTAATGTGTAGCTTTAGAACTGTTTATGCATTAGAGTAGATTTGCATTGCATTTGCATAGTTTCTTGCATAAACAGGTGATTTTGGATCCTAAGGAGCATGGAAGTGATGCTGAAGAAGATTGGAGCTGTCAAGAGAAGGAAACAAGGGATTTAGAGCTGAAGAATCAAGGTCCGGAAGTCCACTCGACCATCCACTCGACCAGACACTCGACCGTGTGCGGAGAAGGACTCGACCGGATGGGAGAAGCAGAAGAAGAGGCCACCTATTTTGTCTTTTAGCATTTTTAGGGCTTCCCTTCCTTTTCCTATAAAAGGCCTTGTACCCTGCAGCCACAAGAGAGAGACTTTTTTAGAGTACAATTATATACCTAGTATTTACCCTTTTGGGAATTATCTACTTTTCTGCACTTCTTTGCTTAGATTCTTTAGCCACTTTTGGAGAAAAACAAATAAATCTTTGATACTTGTTGGTTTCATAACTTTCTAAGTATTGAGAATTTGAGTTTGATTTCTTCTTCAATATTGTAGATCTTCATCTCATCTATCTAATAATGCAAGTTTCATTGATTTCTGGGTTTATGACTTTGTTCATCATGTTTTGTGATTGTGAGTAGTGGCTTAGGATCTTGAGGATGGATTAGGGTGGATAAAGGTTATGGTTGTTTGGTTGGTCAAGATTGATTGCTTAATATCTCTTATGGGTTAGATATGCTCTATGCTATTCTTATACTGAGAGGGTAAGGGTAGATCTTAAGCTTCTTAGCATCATACCAATGTCTAAGTTGCTAGATAAGGCTAATACTAGAGATTATCATGAAGCATGCTAAGAGATTAGATGTTTGTTTGATTTTTAACATTAATGATCTGGTTGTTTAATGCCTGTTTTGATATGTAATAGCTAGTGAGAGCTAGGTCTAAGAAGTATCTTGGCTTGATTGTTATTGTCATGAGAATGGATTAACATGTATTAGAAGATCATTGTCTATAGATAGCTCATTGTTGATTAAGATTTGTTGAACAATTTAGATAACCATAGCTTGAGTCCATCCCATGAATCCATCCTTAAGACCTTTCTTTGTTTATTTATTTCCCTGTTTAAGTCCTGTTAATTGATTGTTGTTTGCTCTGTTTCTGACATTCGTACATCAACTCGACCATCCACTCGATCGAGCATCCGATCGAGTGCTTGCTCGAGCTCATTCCAGAGTTCCTGTTTTATGTTCTGCATCTTTCTGTTTCATTCCCTGTTTCATTCTTGTTGCATTCCTGTTGCATTCATTTAGTTCCAGTTTAATCCTGTGTCATTACTTGTTTTGCATTAGTTTAATTTATGTTCCTGTTTAGTTTCATTCCTGCTTTGTTTTATTGTTTACTTTGCATTTAGAATCATCTCTTAGTAGATTTACATTCTGCATTTCATAATCATCATTAGGTTGTTAGTGACAAACATCCTTTATATTTGGCTTGACATAGATAAGTATTCACATCCTGATTGCTTGCATCACAGTCATTATGGTTTGACATCCTTTATGCTACAACTACATAAGGGTAATTGAAACACCTTGCACCCACCTATCATCATCCATCTCTATCTTCATCCATCTCCATCATCACCATATGCGAAAAAGACATGTTTCAGTAAGCATGCATTATAAACAAGTCCAAATACCACTAAACACCCTAATCATCAATTTCCATTGGCTAGGAACGCAAAGCTCTTGAATAGTTTGGATCAGGAATTTCATCAAACACCTTATGGGCGTGGAAATCCTAATATCTAGATTTAAGCTTGATCAAGGCTATCTAGCATTATTAACACTAAACAAGATAGGAAATACATAAATAAAGCCCTAGACATCAAAGATCAATCATCTATCTCCCTAATCTACCTAGCCCAAAGTTTTAATGATCTACTCACTCATCATCATGATCACACAAAGGAAAGAGTTTGATCTTTGTGAAATCATAATAAGAGATTATAGATTAAGAGATCTGAAGAAGAAATTGCTATTAAAAACATAGAAGTACTCAATCAATCCACAAACCAAGAGTAACAAGTTTAAGAACCCTAAAAGCTGCTAAACAAGAGATAAACCAAAGATAAGTCTCCCCTTCATAGGGTTAGAGTATTTATAGGAAAATAGAAGGGAACTCGGGTCAACCCAAAACAAACTGGGTCAAACCCGGATAAAAACCAAAATAAGTGTGAACCGGCCAGCTTCTGGCCGATGGTGGTGGCCGTTGATGGCTCCTGTTCATCGTCTAGGTGGTTCCATCGGCCGTCGTTTGGTCACATGTGATGACCGCTTGCTGCTCCTGTTCTCGTCGTGGAGAGTTCAATCGGCCGTGGTTTGGCCGCTGGATTTGACCGATGGCTTCAATCAGCCATCACTTGGCCGCTGCTCTTGGCCGCTGGTAGCTCCTATCCGTGGCGTGGAGGATTCGCTCGGCCGTGGTTCTGCCGCTGGTCCTGGCCGCTGGTAGCTCCTGTCCTTGTCACTTCTCCTACTCCACTCTTCTTGCTTCTTTGTACCAAAACAAGTCCAAATGCTCCAAATATAGTGAGATTACTCCAAGAACCTGAGAGATAAGACACTAGATGCATATGCTCCTAAAACAACTAGAATGACAAGGTTATGCAACAAAACTACCCAAAAACAAGGCTTAAAACCCAACAAAAACACAAGATATCAGTTATGTAATGATTGATATGCATACTGGCCTACACTTTTCAATTAATAAGGTATAACTTTTTTCAATACATTATTAGTATAGGAAACTGTCAATTATAAATTTAATAGATTTAAAGCTCACATACAAAATTAAACATACGAGTCAATAAAATATTTAACTACATTTATAAAGTTTTTTGTCAACCAAACTCTAATTAGAAATGAACTCCATGGTTGGTAGCCCAAACCAGAGAAAAAGAGTTTACAAAAGAAATTGTTGAAGAAAAAGATCGAGACGACCGAGAAGACTAGCCGCCTTCAATTTCGATGAACGTGATGGTACCTTTGAAATGACCTGACCCATTTTTTGTTTTTTTATATAATATTAAACTAGTGATCTCATACTCACTAACATCCTAACCCCAATCAACATACTACGGAAATAGTCAATAACATTAAACCAGAAACCCAATAGAAATAATAACCAATAACCAGTGAATTCAATACCAATAACCAACAATAATAAAGCAATGAAATAGCGACCTAATCAACCGTTCTAGACCACTGCATTTCATTCTAGCAACCTAACAATAGCATAGAACAAACAACCGAGTCTCTAGAACATCATCTTCTTCATCGCCTTGATTCTACGATCACACTTTGCCTTTACCTGCACCACACACAACAATTGAGATGACCGCGTTTTATTATAAATACTCTCCCATCTACTTTTAATACACACAAGAAAATACACAAATACACAAAAGAAAGCAAACCAAACAACTCTGAACACACGCATTTACTCTGCGCACTTGCGTCGACTGACACACTCTTTGCATCTACTCTACGCACTTGTGTCGACCGACACACTCCTTGCATCGACCAATGCAACGTCCTTACATCAACCGATCCAATCCTCCAAATTCCTAGCTTTGTCGACTGATACATTCCTTGCATCGACCAATGCAATTCCTCGCGTCCCCGTCAAATCCCCAACAACGTCAATTTTTCCCCCTTATATATCCGACCTTAGGATTTTCAAACCAAAAATGTAACAAAACGAGCGTTTGACTTAAGTTGACTTGTAGAAGGGAACCTTGCATCGACCGATGCACACCCGAAACAAGGATTCTGGTTTGCGGGAGTTACATGGGCATTCTAAGAGGACGATCCAGACTCTAGAGGATTTGCTGCGGATGTGTGTTCTGGATTGGGGTGGTCACTGGATGTATTGGAGGCTAACAATAACTACCAGACGAGTATTTTTATGCCTCCTTATGAGGCAAGGTATGGGAGGTCAAGTCGTAGACCTTTATAAAGGGTTTGGGAGTTTAAGAGGAACATAAGGGTGAGGTTTTGCTGTTCAAAAGCAAGGGAGATACATGAGCTCTATTGCTGTTGGCATTGCTCTTGCTGTTCTAAGTTATTTTTAATCCAAATTAAAGGTGAGTAGATGACCTTGACTTATCTAAGCGTTAAATCTTTGTTTTCTGTGTTCTCTACGGTGGTGGTGTCGTTTGAATCTAGGAGCGTTGAACTCGATTGGTTACGATGGGTGACGATTAACACCATAAGGATGTGCTGGTAGACACAATGGGCCAGCAAAGTTCGAATTTACAAACATGATCTTTGCTAATTTTTCATTTAAATAGAGGAAAAAATATAATTTCACCTTAGTGACTCTTCTTCACATTATTCAAAATGGAGACCCTAATTGCAGCCCCCAATAAACATTATTTAATTTTAAATTATATTTTACATTGTTTTATGGTTATATATTGAAGATCTAGTGATAATCTACATAGTCCAACAATATTGTTGAGTTTTGATGTTTTCACTGATTTAATAGAAGCATAGTTCTCAATCGCCTCAGTCAACCACTATTGTGTGACTTGCACCCATTAATATGACCGTCTTGATCAAGTTTTAGAAAAAGATATTAACATTTCGTTTATATTGAAATATGAAAATATAATGAAAGGAAAATTTTTGCTAAAGATAAGGCTTAACATCTGGCGAAAATGCATTGGCCTCTTATGTAATTCAAATAGTAAAAAAATCTAAGATACAACCAAATGAAGGGAAAATATAATAATTAACTAGTGCTTTCTTCACTATAAAAATAACGCTCGATAGTAGTATTCTTATAACTAAAAAAAGTTTGAACAAAGCTTAAAAATTTACGTCATTTAGAGTTCCCCGAAGTGATAGCCAAGCAGGAGAGAAGAAAGGTGTTTACCTCCAATATGAAGTTAAGCCAGGCTTCACCATTCGTAGATGTCAAAATATTGATCCTGCCACGGATCTTAAGAAGCTCAAACGGTTACATAATTTTTCATTTTTTTTATCTTCCTATTGATACATATCATCTAAATCAAGTTGTAATTGAATTCAGTGTCTCATATTCAATTATATATGTAGGATAATTGCAAACTGTGTTTTGCCTCAAAATTCAATGTTGAAGAAGGTTCAATATCTAGCTTCTTTAGTGAAGCGATCCATGGAGCTTGAGGTATATATGCCTCTCTTAATTAATTCCATATATTTACTACTATTATTACTATCTCATAATATTTTTGCAGTACATATAATTATTTTATTATGCAGAGACGGAGAAAGGAGTTGCGTTCCCAGATAGATATAGCGATTGAAGAGAAGCGATATCTAGAAAATGAGCAAAAGAAGCGAAATGAAAATATGTCTGCACGACTTCAAGATTGTATCGACAAGGACGGTAAATTAATTATACAAGTGACAATTACCTACAAATATATATATATATATATATATATATATATATATATATATATATGAAAATTACAATTGATATAGAAATAATTATGAAACTAATTAATAGGTATTACTGATGTGGATAAATCGGAGATAGAGAGGCTGGAGAAGAACATGGCTATAGCCACCAATCTTACTTAGTTGATTTGAAAAACACATGTCCTATTTCTTTGATTCGGATAATTCTAAGTTGTTAATTTCCGTGTCTTTTGCTGTTGTAATTTCATGTGTTTTGGTTTTCAGACTATTGTTATCAAATGCATATCTAGTGTGCATTTCTTTCATATGGTATGAAAATCAGCTTGAATTATCTAAATTCTGTCAAAAATATGTCTTTCTTATGAACATTAATTAAAATACACAAAATTAGTGTTCATTTTAAGCAACAAAAACTAACATATTGATGGTTTGTCATTATTATTAGTCTAGCGAAAGCCAACTTTGAATGTAATATATTTAAAACAGTTTTAACAAAAAAAAAATTACAATAACAGATATGTAATGATTGATATGCATACTGGCCTATGCTTTTGAATCAATAAGTTATAACTGTTTTTAATACTTTATTAGTGTAAGAAACTGCCAATTTTTTATTTAATAAATAAAGAACATAAACCCAGAAATAAATAAAAATTGCATAATCATAAAGATGAAAAAGAGATAAATGTTTTATTAGAAAGAAGCAATAACAAAATGTAAACAGAATTCAAGTTGAAAAATAACAAAAAACTAGAGAATTTGTTCAAAGAAATGTGTAAAAATGGCTGTCGCCTCTTCTCTGTCGAAAATAGAGTTAAGAGAGGGTATTTATAAGGAAACAAGTTGACCTAGCCACATCAGCAGGTACCCGAAGCATCTACACGGGCCGGTGCTCGAGCTCCACTTCGGGTGCATGATTGGATTAATGCAGGTGGTTCCATTCTTCGATCTGGAATAACGCTTGAACCACACATCCGATTGACCTGAAACCACCACCATTGGAAAGAAAACTCGATTTCCTATAACTTCGATAAATAACTCAGAAGCTGAATCCCAACGTAAAATCTTCATTCGAGTCGATATTTGAAGGCATTGTCATGAACTCGACCAGGTGCTATGTGGCAATGATCGGGTGGTATAGTCGGGTGTGTCTTCAGGTTGTTCTTCCTGCTCTTAGATCTTCTTTGGTCGGGTTAAGGTTGGGACTGTTCTTCTCGCACGATCACTCCATCGGGTACATGTTCGGGTTTTACC
This sequence comes from Camelina sativa, assembly GCF_000633955.1. Taxonomy (NCBI): domain Eukaryota; kingdom Viridiplantae; phylum Streptophyta; class Magnoliopsida; order Brassicales; family Brassicaceae; genus Camelina; species Camelina sativa. The sequence continues at coordinate 13,430,211 of NC_025692.1, read as the reverse complement.
TCATTCTTCCCGTTTTTGGGCTCCAAAGCACCTGTTTTCATCCAAAATGCACAAATACAACAATGCAACACCCTAAACGGCCTAAATGCAAATTCCTGAGGTTAAGGACCTAAAAATGCTAAGGTTAGGGTATTTATAATGCAAAACTTGGATGAAAAGGGTGTCTAAATCATGTAAATTAGAGAGTTATCAACACCCCCAAACTTATCTCTTGCTAGTCCTCTAGCATGGAAGTAAGAGGATGATGTTTGAAAGTGGAAACTCATAACCTCATAGTACCAAGCGAAAAATTCAAGCTATAGTCCTTAAAGATAGTTTAACGGTGCTAAGATAAATAAACATACTTACAAATAGTTTTCTATTCTTATCACCATGCATCGATCTAGTTCATCCTCCAACTATCAGTAAAGACTTGCATTTCTAAAGAACATCTCTTTCACGTTCATTAAAGTGTTTGGCGAATTCTTGTAAATGGAAAGTGAATCAAGCTCATATGGAGGTAGGTTTCAAGTAGTATTTTCAGGTGGCTTACTCTCAAACAAGGAGGAATGTTAGACAGTTGTTAAAACTATCTAAGACTGAGAACATTTGGGGCATACAAAGCTTACCTCTTGATGATCTACCCTCGTAAAAGCTTTTCAATCTGATTATACCCTTTTCTCGTTCCTTTTTTTTTCAGCACCCAAAAACATAAACCGTTAACACTCTTGATCTTAACCCTTTTTTTTTTCTTTGTAATCCCTAAGATATTAACTTTGAACAGCATTTTAAAACATTTTGAAAAGACTTTTAAAACATTTTTTCTCTCTTTTAAAACATTTTTTCTCTCTTTTTTTTTTCTTTCAAATGGTTCTAAACCTAGCTAAAACAAGAGCTAGTTCTCTGTCATTCTCAATACTCTCAAGGTTTCACAACCTATACACTATAAAAACTGAAAAGGCCTCACTCAACAAATCACAACAAGGCTTGAAAGAAAAGGTTTGGGATTAAGGGTAGGGAAAAACAATTCTAGTTAAACGAAAAGATTGACAAAAATGGAGTGTTTACCCAAAAATTAGAGTTACCATGAGCAGGCATTCAAGTTCCATAAGCAAGATAATTTAAGTTCAGGTTAAGTCCAATAATATAGAGATGCTACAATTATCAAGCAAGTTTCACACAAGTGGAAGAAGCTTTCTAAAGAGACAAGATTCTAAACAAATATTCTTCATTTTTTCGAGAGATTGATCTAGCTACAATGAACTGTGATTAAGGGCTATAACTTCAATCCTAAGGTTGGACTTTAAACACGGTGGTTTTAATAATTTTCACCTAAAATGCATATGCAACAATCCTATATGAAGCAATCTAGACTCAATCCTAATATGTAAATGCAACTAGATGAACACTCTTTTTTAAAAAAAATTATAAAAATTTTCAAGTTTTTTGGGGGTTTTTTTAATGCAAATAGATGCAGACTCAAATGAATAAAACTAGTATGCAAAAATTTGAAATAAGAAAATAAGAAATCAAAACACAATGTTAAACACATTCTCAGGCCCTCCTCCAAACTTAAATTACACAGTCCCTTATGTAAATAAAAATCTGAAAAAGAAATATGAGAATCACAAATGGAACAAACTTTAATGCAATGTTATTTACAAAGGTTAGATGAATGTGGTACCTCATGGGTTTGTGAAGAAAGAAGTCACAGCAGCTTTCATGCTTCCCAATGCATACCCAGGCTTGTTCTCAGCTCCAATGGTTGCTGGTTTTGGCTCATCAATGAGCTCATTGATGTGCGTAGACCTGTTGCTCGGACCATCATCCGAGTCATGCATCAGGTAGGGGATCGAGTACCCCATCGGGTTAGGCATCGGATAGGCTCTAGCTCATTCAAATATCCCCTTAACACTTCTGTTCTATGTCTTTTGTTCCTAGAATTAAAAAACATTAAAGAAAAGAAATCAAAACAACAAAAAAAAAAAAAAAAAAAANAAAAACTTAAGCCATATATACAAGGATACCTTTGGGAGTCCCTCCAAAATGAGCTTGTTTAAAGTCACTAAGCTTGACTTTTCACCTTCTCATGCTTTGGAAGATTCAGAGAGGAGATGAAGTCCTCTCTATTCCCTGAGATTTCATTTTTTCTCGTTTTCCAGGATCAATGCTAAAAGTGTTATTCCCTTTCTTTGCTTTCTTTGAGGAAGAACCACTAACTTTCCTTTGGAGTTTCTTGATTTCTCCACTCACCTTCTTGAGTTAAGCTGTCAAATCCCTCACAGAATCCTTGAGAATGTTAGTAGTTTGAAGTGCTGACAACCCATCAGATGCGAGATTGCTTGACTCTAGCTGTTGGGGAAGCTTGGAAATTGAATATGGGCATTCTGGAAGAGCATGAGTATGACCCGACCATTGACCCGAACATAAACCCGACCATGGGGTCGAGTTATAGGGTTGTGCTCTCCTTGGAGTTTCCTCACATGCTGCGAAAATCTCTGCTTTTGGCCCATTTACACCCTCAAAGATTTCAGACTCAGTTTCATGACCTTTCTCTTTAATCCAAAAAGTCTGTCCATAAATAGTTGACCTCTTCTGTTCAAGCTCTTTAACTTGTGGCATATCCTTCATTTCATCTTGTTCTAACAAAGGTTCATGACTCAATACCATCATTGTTTGCTTATCAATATAAGCCTTGTTCTTTCTCAGCATTTGCTCTTTAAACCGTCTTGGAAATGGCAAAGGTGGCTGATAGGGAGGAGGAATGAACCGAACTGGATTTTCAGGATCTTGAGCAAGGACTCGATCAAGCGCTCGACCATGTGTATAGTTGAGTGATGTTGAAAGCTCAGTTCTCTTCTCATTCTGCACTTCTGGGTGGAGAAAATCCTCCCCCATCTTGGTTGTCACTGTCCACGGTGAGCTTTGTAGGTAGTTCTTTGAGAGATATTGTTTGGGCAGTGGCAAACTCTTTGAGATTGTTAATTGCAGTCCCATAGAATAGTCCAGAAGAAGGAGATGCACTCTTGCTCTCTAGCTGAAGCATTCGGCAGGTTAAAGCTTCAATCTTGTTATTAAGGGTACCATATGTGCAGTCTATCTTGTTATTCATCTCTATGGGCTTTTTACTTGTTTCCATAGCTCCATTAGCTTGACCTTGTAGGATTCGCTGAAGCATGCTCTTCATCTCCTGATCTTGAGCAGGAGCCTGCTTGGGTTGTTGTGGAAGATAGTTTGGGACCATAAACTGTTCATCTTCATAAACAACATGTACTTGCTTCTATTGGGTTAGAAGGAGTTTATCTAGCTTCTCAAGCTTTTCATTTAAGGCTTTTTGTTCCTTTTATGCCCTTCCTCAGAATCAACACCTGCCCTTAAGCTGGGATCATATTCCTCACTGTAATTTCCATTGCACTGAGCAAGATTCTCTACTAATTCCCAACCTTCAGCGACATCTCTATTCATGAAACTTTCATTGGAGGCTGTTTCTAGAAGTATTCTCATACTGGGAATAACACCTCTATACAAAGTACTCAACAAAGATGAATTATTGAATCCATGATGTGGGCATTGTCTCTGGTAGCCTTTGAAGCGCTCCCATGCTTCACTGAAAGACTCGCCATTCTGTTGGAGAAATCCTGACATTTCGTTCCTCAAATGTGCAGTCCTTGAACTAGAGAAGAACTTAGCAAGGAAGACCTTCTTACAATCAATCCAAGAGGTGATTTTTCCAGGAGGTAGAGTCTTCTACCACTGATGGGCTTTATCTCGTAGAGAAATAGGAAACAATATCACCTTCAATGCATCCTCACTAACTCCATTTATATTGGTGACACTACAGACCCTATAAAACTCATCAAGATGTGCAAGGGGGTCTTCAGTAGGCAGTCCATGAAATTTGTTGCTCTGAACCATTGAGATCAGACTACTCTTGATTGTGAAGGTTGTGTTGTCGACAACAGGAGGCACTATCCCATACCTCTGAGTATGAGTAGTGGGAGCATCACTATAACCATTTTTCCTTCTCCTTTGAGGTTCACTTTGATCATGTGGGTTGTCCATTGCCACTTCTTCATGTTCTACTCTGATATTGTCCTCGGATATCTCAGTTCTTTTGGAAAACGGTTGGTGTATACAAGTACCCGATCAAGAATGTGAATGGTCAAACGAGCAAGTGCTCGAGTAGACAGGTTCGGGTAGGGGTTCGGGTAAGGGTTTGGGTATGGGGTCGCGTAGGCTCACCTGAGATCCAGGGTATCAATTCCCTATGCAGATATAATAAAAATAACTTGATCTAGCAAGTGCTGAAATCCTAAATGTAACAAGAAACAACCAAATGGCAACGACACCAAATTGATAACATGATTTTCACCCAGGGTATCAATTCCCTACGCAGTTGTTGTACAAAGAGTTATCAATCCAAAATCCAAATGGTTGTTATGCTAGCAGATAAGATGTGATAAGAACAATGCAAGTCAAGCCAAGCAATAATATGAGTTTTGACTATCAACCAAAAATGAACAAAACTAAGAAAACAGAAAGAACAAAAATCAAGAACAACTAGAAGTACCACACGATGGAGGTGATCGAGTACCAGATCGGGTTGGTGATCGGGTTGATATAAAAACAGTAAACAATCAAGATGTGAAAGCTCCTAAGGATGGAGTAATTGGTTCATAAGTATTCCTAATCAACCTAGAATGTTTTACAAGCCTCAAGCAATCTATTCCCTAGACAATGAATCTCTAAACCTTGCTAATCCACTCTCGTGGTAGAAACAATCAACCCTAATCACTCCCTTACCCAACTCTCGTTGGAGAAACATGAATAAGCAGGCATTAAAATCCAATTCATTATTGTCAATCAACTTCTTACTCATCTAATCTCTTAGGCCAAGTGAGAAAATCTCTAGCATTAGCTAATTCAGATATTTCATCGAACACCTCTCAGGTGAAAATGTCTAGAATCTAATCTCAACCTCTCGGTCTGAAACTAGCACTAAGAACACTAATCCAGAAGGGAATTTTCATAAAAACAATCAAGCTAAAACATCCTAACCAAATAAGAATACATAGTAGCCTATCCCATCCCTAGAAACTTCTATTCACTACTCAGATCTCATGGCAAAGAACATAAACCCATAAATAAATAAAAATTCCATAAACATAAAGATGAAAAAGAGATAAACGTTTTATTAGAAAGAAGCAATAACAAAATGTAAACAGAATTCAAGTTGACCAATGTCAACGGGTACCTGAAGCATCTACACGAGCAGGTGCTCGAGCTCCACTTCGGGTGCATGATCAGATTAATGCTCGGGTGGTTCCATTCTTCGATCTGGATGTATATGCGCTCACTAAAATAGGACTTCCTCTTGAACCACATATCCGATTGACCTGAAACCACCACCATTGGAAAGAAAACTCGATTCCCTATAACTTTGATGAAGAACTCAGAAGCTGAGTCCCAACATAAAATCTTCATTCGAGTCGATATTTGAAGGCATTGTCATGAACTCGACCAGGTGCTATGTGGCAATGACCGGGTGGTATGGTCGGGTGTGTCTTCAGGTTGGTCTTCCTGCTCTTAGATCTTCTTTGGTCGGGCTAAAGTTGGGACTTTTCTTCTCGCACGATCACTCCATCGGGTACATGTTCGGGTTTTATCTCATTCTTCCCGTTTTTGTGCTCCAAAGCACCTGTTTTCATCCAAAATGCACAAATGCAATAATGCAGCATCCTAAACGGCCTAAATGCAAATTCCTGAGGTTAAAGACCTAAAAATGCTAAGGTTAGGGTATTTATAATGCAAAACATGGATGAAAAAGGGTGTCTAAGACATGTAAATTAGAGAGTTATTAGTGATCAATCTAGCTTAAGAATTAAGAGCAACAATAGATGAAGAACAATAAGATCAATCCCTAATATAACAAACCTAGCATCAATTAATCATAGAAACCCTTTTGAACCCCTAAACCCAATTGAGAAACTACTCAGACATGGAGTAACAGAAAAAGCAAATCAATGATGAAGAAAACATAATTGAATTGCAAAAGAATAGAAAATAAGGTTTAGAAATCTTCTCCAAAGTGTCAAGAAGGATTAGAGATCTTCTCCTTCCAGCTCTCAATACAGAAAAGTTTCAGAAAATAAAGCTTATGTCTCTAGAGGACGAACATCTAAAAATCGGTTTAAAACAAAAAAAAGGAAAACTTGAGTCGGGGACGGGATCGGTCGATCCCAAGTGAGCACCGGTCGATCCTGGGTGCTTTTTCTGCGTTTTCTCCATCTGCTTTCTAGTCTGATCAGTCTTTACCAAATTGGCTCCAAATGCATGTTTATATTCCCAAAACACTCAGTTTCCTTCCAAAGTAACCTAAAACCTGTACAGACTCACAAAAGACTAAAAAGACACTAAAAGCACACTTTGACTCAACAAAAGACTCAAACCAATTTTTAAAACTATGGTTAAAAATCCTACAAAATACAGACACATCAGCGTCGACTCTGCGCACTTGCGTCGGCCAACACACTCTTTGCATCGATCGATGCAACGTCCTTGAATCGACCGATGTAACGTCTTTGCATCGACTTATGCAATCCTCCAAATCCTCGCATCTCCGTTAAATCCCAAACATCGTCAATTTTTTCCCCATTTATATCCGACCTTAGGGTTTTCAAACCCAAAAACGCAGAAGCAAACCATGACTTATCTAAGCGTCGAGATCTCTGTTTTCTATGTTCTCTACAATGGTGGTGTCGTTTGACTATAGGAGCGTTGGACGCGATAGGTCACGATGGGTGACGATTAACACCATGAGGATGTGCTGGTCAACACAATGGACCAGCAAAGTTCGAATTTACAAACATGATCTTTGCTAATTTTTCATTTAAATAGAGGAAAAAATGTAATTCCACCTTAGTGACTCTTCTTCACATTATTCAAAATGAAAAACCTAATTGCAGCCCCCAATAAAAAAATTTTAATTTCAAATTATAATTTACATTGTTTTATGGTTACATTGTTTAATAGAAGCATAGTTCTAAATCGCCTCAGTCAACCACTATGGTGTGACTTGCACCATTAATATGACCGCCTAGATCAAGTTTTAGAATAAAATCTTAACATTTCTTTTAAACTGAAATATTAAAATATAATAAAAGAAAAATTTTGCTAAAGATAAGGCCTAACATCTGGCAAAAATGAATTGGTCTAATATGTAATTTAAATAGTAAAAAATCTAAGATACGAGCAACTGAAGGGAAAATATGATATTTAAGTAGTGCTTTCGTCACTATAAAAATAATGCTCGATAGTAGTATTCTCATACTAAAAAAGTTTTAAACAAAGTTTTAAAATTTACTAATTAAAAACTAACTCAATGAGCTTTCCTGTGATTGCGACATCATTTGGAGTTTCCCGAAGTGATAGCCAAGCAGGAGAGATGAAAGGTGTTTACCTCCAATATGAAGTTAAGCAAAGCTTCACCATTCGTAGACGTGAAAATATTGATCCTGCCACGGATTCTAAGAAGCTCAAAAGGTTACACAATTTTTCATTATTCTTTATCGATTAGCTTAGCAGTGAACAAAAATCATTCAATCAGCTCAAGAGCTGGAAAAAAAACTTCTTCAGACAGTGGGAATGAATTCTATTACTTGATTGACATTGACAGATATGTGTACCACACCGGTCGAGGTCCTACGAGGTACCCACTATACTCTGAGTACCCTCCCAGCGAGATCCAGCTAAGGAAAAAGAGTGTTGCGGCTGCTCCACTCCGCCGTGGTCTCATGAACTTCACTTCGTTGCCGCGAAAATGAACGAAAAGCGAGATGAACGTGCTATTTTCAAATCGATTGATAGATAACTCCACTATAGAGCAGGGCTGTACTTCAAAAATCAAAAAGGGTCCGAAACTCCAACGAAATGGGAGCAGGTTTGAAAAAGGATCTTAGAGTGCTCTTGCCGACTCGGAACGAAAAGATAGCGAGGGATTGAGAAATGTCGTTGTTCTTGGAAAAGAAGAGGGATTATATAGCTCCTTGTCTTCCTATTGATATATATCAGCTAAATCAAGTTGTAATTGAATTCAGTGTCTCATATTTAATTATATATGTAGGATAATTGCAAACCGTGTTTCAGCTCCAAATTCAAGGTTGAAGAAGGTTCAATATCTAGATTCTTTAGTGAAGCGATCCATGGAGCTTGAGGTATATATACCTCTCTTAGTTGATTCCATATATTTACTACTATTATTACTACCTCATAATATTTTTGCAGTAATATAATTATTTTATTATGTAGAGACGGATAAAGGAATTGCGTTCCTAGATAGAGATAGCGATTGAAGAGAAGCGATATCTAGAAAATGAGCAAAAGAAGCGAGATGAAAATATCTATGCTTAAATTGTATCGACAAGGACGGTACATTAATTATATCTGTGACAGTTACCTACAAATATATATAAATATGATATAGCAATAATTATGATATTAATTAATAGGTATTAATGACGTGGATAAATCAGAGATAGAGGCTGGAGAAGAACTTGGCTCTAGCCACCAATCTTACTTAGTTGATTTGAAAAACACTTATTTATATAAAAACACCTAGTGAACTTGGCTCTAGCTTCACTAGTAAAAACACCTTCTATTTCTTTGATTCAGATAATTCTTAGGTGTTTATTTCAGACTATCGTTGTGAAATGCATATCTAATGTGAATTCGTGTCATTATATGCTTGAAGTATCTAATTTCTGACAAAAATATGTCTTTCATATGAACATTAATTAAAATACATAAAATCAGTGTTCATTTTATGCAAAAAAAATAATGTATTAATGGTTTGTCATTTTTACTAGTGTAGAAAATATCAACTTTGAATTTAATATATTTAAAACAGTTTTAATAAAAATAAATTAAATTAACAGTTATCAAATGATTGATATGCATACTGGCCAACACTTTTGAATCAATAAGGTACAACTGTTTTTAATACATTATTAGTGTAGGAAACTGCCAATTTTAAATTTAAGAGATTTAAAGCTCACAAACAAAATTTAACAAACCTTTCAATAAAATATTTAAGTACATTTCTAATTTTTTTGTCAACCAAACACTAATTAGAAAAGAACTCCTATACCGGAGGAAAAGAGTTTACAAAAGAAATTGCTGAAGCTAAAGATCTAGACGACCGAGCAAGACAATCTACCTTCAAATTCGATGAACGTGATGGTACCTTTGAAACGACCCGACCCAATTTTTTGTTTTTAATATAATATTAAATTAGTGATCCCATACTGACTAATATCCTAACCCCAATCAACATAGAGCGGAAATAATCAATAACATTAAACCAGAAACCCAATAGAAATAATAACCAATAACCAGTGAATTTAATACTAATAATCAACAAATACATAAAGCAATGAAATAGTAACCTAAACAACCATTCTAGACAACTACATTCTATTCTAGCAACCTAACATCACCATAGAACAAACAACCGAGTTTCTAGAACATCCTCCTCTTAATCGCCTTGATTCCACGCATAACACTTTCCTTTTACTTGCACCACACAAAACAATTGAGATGCCTCAGTATTATTATAAATACTCTCCATTGAAACGATCCGACCCGTTTTTTTTTAATAATAAATAAATACTCTACAACTAGTGGTCCCAAACCCACTAGCCACCTAACCACAAACACACCAAACAGGAGAAATAACAATACCAATAAATATCCAATAATACAATAATCAAAAAAAAATAATAACCAGTAATAGTTCCAATCAACATAAACCAGAGAACCAGCAATCCTAAACAACATTCTAGGACTCAACTCTAGCAACCTAGCAAGCCAGACAACATCCAATCGAGTCTCTAGAACATCTTCCTCTTCATTGCCTTGATTCCAGGATCATACTTTGCCTTTACCTGCACCACAAACACAATTTGCAATGCATGAGTATTTAATAAACACTCAATAATCCTCCCATCTACCGGGCTATACACACAAGCAATAGAGACATCTCTAACCATCAATCAACAATCAACAAACATTAATAACAAACCAGGACTCTACATCGACTGACACCAACCATGCATCGACCGACACCGATTGGGGTTGCATTGACCAACACAAGGCTTGCATCGACCGACACGCACGCTGCATCGACCGATGCGTGCTCGACATAGCACAAAAACCTTAGGTTTAACTCGCCGTCCTTGCATTTGCATCGACCGACGCACATGCTGAGCATCGTTTTTCCCCGAAGCTTCTCACCGGATCTTCGTTCCTACAACCACAAAACTCGATCCCAAGCCACAAGAAAGCTTCCCTATGTCCCAACTAACATACTAACAAGCCTAACAACACATAACAAGCATATCAGAGAAATCTCCAGCTTAGATAAGCCATGGTCATGCACTAAACAATTCCAGGAAGCTCCTACAGCGATCCCAGCTACAGATCTCTATAGGAAAAGCTTCCAATCTCGCAAACTCCTCAGGAACAGTCAAGAACACTTAGGAACACCTTTTCTCTCTTTTCTTTCTTTCAAAAGCGGCTAAACATGACTAATGAGACAGAAACTCGTGTTAAGGGTTTTCCCTAACCCAAAACGCAGCGTTTAACTTAAACTCGTCCGCACATAACCGGCCTTGCATCGACCGATGCACATAGTGCATCGATCGATGCACCCTCTAAACCAGGATTCCGGTTTGCGGATGTTATAATTCTCCCCCACCAACATAGATTCGTCCTCGAATCTTCAACAACCATCAGTCAAGGACTCCCGTGCAACCGTCTCCATGGCCCACCACAAAAGGCCACACAATTGGCTAAACAGCCCGCCACAAAGGCCACACAATGTCTCGAAATACCGCCACACGCGGGCACAATGACTCAAAAATCTGCCACGAAGGCCACACAAGCCCCTCCAAGGCCCACAACCACTAAAAAAAATGGTCAAATTCTAACTCACATAAAACTTACCAATTTTAGAACTTTTCACTTTTGGAAACTTTCCACTCTTGGAAATTCCATTTCAGGAAACTTTCCTTTTCCGATACCAGCTTCGCGGAACTTCTTATCCCAAACACCACCTCATTTTGTTACTTAGTCGCAAAACCAACTACCCCTAAGCGACCAAGTAAACAAGAGAGATGGGCTGGAATACTCCATTCCCGCTCCAGCCACGGACAACAACTTGAACAAGGCTAGACAAGTTCAAGTCGCGACCTGCTTCTCGAACCACTTCTTGAACCTTGCCTTCATTGTCGTCTCTGGCTCCCAAGTCTGCTCCTCAACACCATCACAGTCCCAAAGGACTCTCATCTTCCGAAGTTCCTTGATCCTCCTCTCGAGAACCCTCACCGGTCTAGCCTCCAAAGTCATATTAGGCTGAAGATCCTCAGGAATCTTAGCCAACAACTGATCATCCTCAGGGAGACACTTCCGCAACATCGAAACATGGAACGCACGCATAACCTCAGGCATCTCCAGCCTATATGCAACCGGTCCCACCCGCTCAATCACTCTGAACGGTCCCATATACCTCAGACTCAACTTAGTCTCAGTCAATGACCTGTTCGGACCCCGCAACATGGCCATCTTGAGGTACACTCTGTCTCCTACCTGAAACTCAAGATCTCTCCTCCTCCTATCGGCATAACTCTGCTGTCGATCCTGAGCTTCCTTCATGTTCAGCTTGAGAACTCGAATCTTTTCTGAGATCTCCCGAACAAAATCTGCCCCATAAATGCTCCTCTCCCCCACCTGAGTCAAGCATAATGGTGTACGACACAGCCTCTCATACAAAGCCTCATAAGGACCTATCCCAATACTCGCCTGGTAACTGTTGTTGTAAGCAAACTCTACCAAGCTCAAGTGATCTGCCCAATGGCCTCTCCAATCCAACACACACATCCTCAGCAAGTCCTCTAGCGTCTCGATCGTCCTCTCCGAATGTCCATCTGTCTGGGGATGATAAGCTGTACTCATATGCACCTTACTGTCCATCTCTGCTTGAAACGCTTTCCAGAACACCAAAATAAACTTGGAATCCCTATCAGACACAATACTCGTTGGCACCCCATGCAACCTGACTATCTCCTTGACATACTTCTTAGCCAAGACCGCTGCTCCATCAGTCTTCTTAATGGCCAAAACATGTGCCGACTTAGTCAACCGATCCACAATGACCCAAATAGTATCAAACGTCTTGGACACTGGCAAACCCACCACGAATTCCATAGTAATCTGATGTTCATATATTTTACCATGTTTTCCCTTAGTTTATTCACATCTTTTGCATCTTTTGCTAGCCATTTTCATCATTATTGTGTAGCTTTAGGACTAATCATGCATTAGAGTTTAGTTGCATTGCATTTGCATCTTTTCATGCATAAACAGGTGATTTTGGAGCTTAAGGAGCATGGAAACAATCCTGAGGAGAAGTGAAGCAATCTTGAAGGGAAAGCAAGAGAGTTAAGGCTGAAGAACCAAGGTCCAGAGTCCAACTCGACCAAGCACTCGACCGAGTGGGTAGATGGACTCGACCGAGTGGGTAGATGGACTCGACCGAGTGGAGTGTGCACGAGAGAAGCCAGCTCGACCATGGACTCGACCGAGCACTGGTCGAGTTGACCGAGCCGTTGACTACTTTGACTTTTTCTATTTTTAGGGCTTCCACCTCCTCACCTATATAAGGCCTTGTACCTGCAGCCACCAAAGTGTGCAACTTTTTAGATATTCCCTAAACCTAGTTTTTACCTTTTTTAGTTTTATTCCTTTTGCATTTTTATTTTTAAGATCTTGTACTTCCTTAAAAAAGAAGACTAGATTCTTATATTTTGTTGGTTCTATAACTTTCAAGATATTGAGAATTTGAGTTTCATCCTTTCATCAATATTGAAGATCTTTGTTTAATCTTTCTAATAATGCAAGTTTCAATATTTTCTGGGTTTTTGACTTTCATCACCATGTATTGTTGTGAGTAGTTTCCTTAGGATCTTGAGGATGGGTTAGGATGGATTGATCTTGTGGTTTGTGTGACTTGGTCAAGCTTGATTGTTGTAGATCTCTTCTAGGGTAGATGATCTTAATGCTGATTCTATATCTGAGAGGGTAGAGTCTGATTTCAAGCTTCTTAGCATCACACCAATGTTTAGGAAGCATAGATAAGGCTAGATCTAGAGCTTACCATTAGGCTTGCTAAGAGATTAGAGGTCTTGTTTGGTTTGAGATGTATTGCTTAATGCCTGCTTGTGTAGATTCTTTACTGTGTGAGAACAAGTCTAGAATTGCATAGGTTTGATTGTTTCTTGACCATGAGAGTGGGAGAAACTTGTCTTAGATTAATATGTCTAGAGGTTAGCTCAAAGTTTGCTTGAGATTTGTTGACCAAGTTAGATAACCACAATGATTAGTCCATCCCATGAATCCATCCTCAGGACCTTCTTTGTTTATTGAAATCTTAGTCTTAATCCTGTTGCTTGCTTGTTGTTTGATTGGATTTAGCATTACTCTGTTTTTATTGCATTGCTCTGTTTCTGCGTCTAGTCTAGCTCGACCACCCACTCGACCTACACTCGGTCGAGTGCTGCTCGAGTTCATCCCCAGAACTCTGTGTCTATGATTTGTGTTTGTCTTGTTTCATTCCTGTTTCATTCCAGTTGCATAC
>NC_025692.1:13414441-13415389 GCF_000633955.1 Camelina sativa | reverse complement strand
TTGCTTTGTAAGGAGACTGAGTTTAATTTTGATGAAGATTGCTTGAAAGCATTCAAGGAGATCAAGGCTGCTTTGATTTCAGCCCCAATAGTCCAAGCACCAAACTGGGATCTTCCATTTGAGATCATGTGTGATGCTTCAGACTTTGCAGTAGGAGCAGTTCTAGGACAGAAAAAAGATAAGAAGCTGCATGTGATTCACTATGCAAGTAGAACCTTGGATGAAACTCAAGGAAGATACTCAACAACAGAAAAGGAACTCCTAGCAGTGGTATTTGCTTTTGAAAAATTCAGAAGCTACTTGGTAGGATCCAAGGTGATTGTGTACACTGATCATGCTGCCTTGAGGCACATCTACTCAAAGAAAGACACCTAACCAAGGCTGTTGAGGTGGATTTTGCTTCTCCAAGAATTTGACATTGAAATAGTTGATAAGAAAGGGATAGAGAATGGAGTAGCTGATCATTTATCAAGGATGAGGATAGAGGAGGAGATTCCAATTGATGACTCAATGCCTGAGGAGAAACTGATGCTACTTGGAACAACCCGGCAGCCAGCTCGACCACCAACTCGAGCAGGCACTCGACCGTGTGAGTTTGGTGACCCGATCGAGCAGGAGCAGATGGAGGAGTGGTTGGCACTTGAGAGTGAGGATCTACCTTGGTATGCTGATATAGTCAACTACAAGGTGTGTGAGGAAATCCCAGTGGACATGGACCATTACAAAAAGAAGAAACTCCTCAAGGACATAAATGGATACTATTGGGATGAACCTTATCTCTACAAAAAGGGGTCAGATGGGTTGTTTAGAAGATGCATAGCAGAAAGTGAAGTAGAAGGAGTGTTGGGACATTGTCATGGTTCTGCTTATGGAGGACATTTTGCAACTTTCAAGACAGCCCAGAAAGTCTTACAAGCTGGCCTATGGTGGCCTACTTTATTCAAGGAT
>NC_025692.1:13413300-13414033 GCF_000633955.1 Camelina sativa | reverse complement strand
TATTGGGATGAACCTTATCTCTACAAAAAGGGGTCAGATGGGTTGTTTAGAAGATGCATAGCAGAAAGTGAAGTAGAAGGAGTGTTGGGACATTGTCATGGTTCTGCTTATGGAGGACATTTTGCAACTTTCAAGACAGCCCAGAAAGTCTTACAAGCTGGCCTATGGTGGCCTACTTTATTCAAGGATACTCACAAGTTCATTACAAAGTGTGATGCTTGCCAAAGAATGGGGAACATCACAAGGAGGAATGAGATGCCACAGAATCCAATCCTTGAAGTTGAGATATTTGATGTGTGGGGAATTGATTTCATGGGACCTTTTAACCCTCCTTCAAATGGGAATGTCTACATACTTGTGGCAGTGGACTATGTCTCAAAGTGGGTAGAAGCCATTGCTAGCCCCACTAATGACCACAAGGTAGTCCTTAAGCTCTTCAAATCAATAATCTTCCCAAGGTATGGAATTCCAAGGGCTGTGATAAGTGATGGAGGAACACACTTCATCAACAAAATCTTTGAAGGAATGCTAAAGAAGTATGGGGTTAAGCACAAAGTGTCTACAGCTTATCATCCCCAAACTAGTGGGCAAGTTGAAGTTTCCAATAAGCAGATCAAGGCCATTCTGTCAAGAATAGTGGGAGCAACAATAAAGGATTGGTCTACTAAACTTGATGAAACACTTTAGGCATATAGGACAGCTTTCAAAACACCAATAGGAAGAACCCCATTCC
>NC_025692.1:13409434-13411323 GCF_000633955.1 Camelina sativa | reverse complement strand
AATGGGAAGAGCCTCAACTTGAATCCATCTTCACTCACTCCATTGATCTTTGTAAGACCACAGATTCTGTCAAACTCATCAAGGTGATCTAGTGGATCCTCCATTGGCAACCCATGGAACTTGTTAGCTTGAATCATGGAGATCAATCCACTCTTGATCTCAAAGTTGTTGTTTGGCACTGTTGGAGGCACAATACCAGCCCTTTGGTTGTGGTGTTGGGTGCATCTCCAGCACCAATGTGCCTGGGTCTCTGCTCATGGTTAGCTTGTTGCTCCATGATCACTGGATCCTCTTGCTGAACTTGAACTACTCTTCTTCTCTGATTTCCCAAACCCTTTTGCTTCCTATGGATGTTGTCAATAGGCCTTTGAAGATTGTCTTTCCCTTAGACCTTGTGTGCATCAACAAACGCGAGTACAGACTCGAACAGGTTCACAATTGAGCACAGGCTCGTCTAGTCTGTCAAGTCGACTGGGAAGTGGTGTCCAAATGTACACGGCGTCTGACTCGATCAACTGCTACTGCTCGGTCGAGTGGTGGTCGAGTGACTGGTCGAGTGGTACCTGAAATGGAACTTCAACCCAGCAACAGAAGATTCAAGTGTATAAACGAACTTTATCTTAGACTAATATGGATCCTAAATGTCACAAAAACACACTCAAATGGGCAAAGGCGCCAAATTGAAACAAGTTTCAATTTGTGGTGTGAATGATGATGTATGCAATGGTGAGATATGAATGGAATGATGGATGGGTGTTTCAATTCCCCTTATGCTATTGCAGTACAAGAGGTATCAATCCTAAATGAGTGTTTGTGAACAATTAAGATATGCATATGAATCTAAGTTAAGACAAATGTAAAGATTGTTTGTCACTAACAATCCTAGGAAGAAAATGTAAAATGCAGAAAATAAACTACAAGAACTAACAACTAGATGCAAATGAAACTGAATGATTGAAACAGTGATAAAGCAAGAACAGAAACAGAGACTACTACTAATGAACTAATGCAAGATAATTAATGAACTGAAAACTAAATGTATGCAACTGGAATGAAACAGGAATGAAACAAGACAAACACAAATCATAGACACAGAGTTCTGGGGATGAACTCGAGCAGCACTCGACCGAGTGTAGGTCGAGTGGGTGGTCGAGCTAGACTAGACGCAGAAACAGAGCAATGCAATAAAAACAGAGTAATGCTAAATCCAATCAAACAACAAGCAAGCAACAGGATTAAGACTAAGATTTCAATAAACAAAGAAGGTCCTGAGGATGGATTCATGGGATGGACTAATCATTGTGGTTATCTAACTTGGTCAACAAATCTCAAGCAAACTTTGAGCTAACCTCTAGACATATTAATCTAAGACAAGTTTCTCCCACTCTCATGGTCAAGAAACAATCAAACCTATGCAATTCTAGACTTGTTCTCACACAGTAAAGAATCTACACAAGCAGGCATTAAGCAATACATCTCAAACCAAACAAGACCTCTAATCTCTTAGCAAGCCTAATGGTAAGCTCTAGATCTAGCCTTATCTATGCTTCCTAAACATTGGTGTGATGCTAAGAAGCTTGAAATCAGACTCTACCCTCTCAGATATAGAATCAGCATTAAGATCATCTACCCTAGAAGAGATCTACAACAATCAAGCTTGACCAAGTCACACAAACCACAAGATCAATCCATCCTAACCCATCCTCAAGATCCTTAGGAACCTACTCACAACAATACATGGTGATCAAAGTCAAAAACCCAGAAAATATTGAAACTTGCATTATTAGAAAGATTAAACAAAGATCTTCAATATTGATGAAAGGATGAAACTCAAATTCTCAATATCTTGAAAGTTATAGAACCAACAAAATATAAGAATCTAGTCTTCT
>NC_025692.1:13338608-13408181 GCF_000633955.1 Camelina sativa | reverse complement strand
TGCTCCTTAAGCTCCAAAATCACCTGTTTATGCATGAAAAGATGCAAATGCAATGCAACTAAACTCTAATGCATGATTAGTCCTAAAGCTACACAATAATGATGAAAATGGCTAGCAAAAGATGCAAAAGATGTGAATAAACTAAGGGAAAACATGGTAAAATATATGAACATCAATCAGCCCGCGGGCATTACATAAGTTTAAATGTAGTACATTCAATCTGAATCTTCTGCTGATTCAAGCCACCAGAGACAACCACCATCAAATACTTTCTCCTCTCTCTAGCAATCTTCTTACTCTCTCTTCTGTATCCAATGCTGAAGTCTATGCATGGCTTGTAACCTAATCCATTAGGCTGTTTCTAGAACTCATTCGTATGACCTTGTCCATTTCCATTAGAGGTGATCAAATGTGATCGATCACCACCAAAGGTTTTAATGTGATTGAAGAATTTGCTTGTTGTGTTCTTCTTCTTTGAAGATTTGTTATCAAGAAAAGAGTGTAAAGACGATGAAGTAAGAGAGTTTATGATCTGAGCTGGGACTGAAATGTAGCAAACTTGCTTCTTACTACTGCTTCTCTTCTTCCAATCAATGTACTATCATTTGAGATATGTAACTTATTAAAACAGAATAACCCTCATACATTGACCATGAATCTGAAACATTGAAACTCAAACAAACTTGCAGTTTTTAAAGCAACCAAAACCTGCAGTTTTAAAAAATATGAAACATTCAAAATCTGAAACAATGGAACCAAAAGCTGAACTTTAAACTCAAACACTTAAAATCTGAAACATTTAAAATCTGAAACAATGGAACCAAAAGCTGAACTTTATACTCAAACACTTAAAAGTCTAAAACAAAACTAAAACTCAAGTCGTTTCTTCATCATCAACAATGGATTGGAAAGAAGGCAGTGCCTCATCTTCACCAATTGATTCTTTCTCCTCCTCTACAGATTTCAAAAAAAAAAACAAGTTAATACACTGTCTAAGATTGTGAAATTGAAAACTTATGAAACACATTTGCTTACTATTTTCATATGCTTCAAAACCTTTTAACCAATTGCGACTGCATATTAGTGCTTGAACATTTTTTGGGAGGAGACAACTTCTATACTTGCTCAAAACTCAAGCTCCAATGCTAAAGGAGGATTTAGAGGCTACTGTTGTGATAGGAATACTAAGAAGATCACAAGCCATTGAAGCCAATTCTCCATAGCGCTGAGAGTTATCTTTCCAATACTTTAGAATGTCTAAACTCTCAAAATTCTTCATGTATATTGCCGGTTCATCAAGATACATTTGTAAGGAAGTCTTTCCACTAGCAACAACAGTCTCTTTTCGAAAGGTTAAGAAATCCTGCATAAGAAACAGTAAGAATTAAGAAACTGAAACTAGAAAACCGAACCTGCAATTTATTAAAAACCAGAATCTTAAACACGACCAAAACATGAAAACCTGCAGTTTTAAAAAAAAAAACAGAACCTGCAAATTGAAAAACCAGAAACTAAAACATAACAAGTTAACAACCAAACCTGAAAACCTGCTGTTTTTGAAAAACCAGAACCTGCAATTTTTGAAAAACAAGAACCTGCAGTTTTAGAAAACCAAAACCTGCAGTTTTTTAAACAACTAGAACTTGAAACTTTAAAACCAAAAACCTGCAGTTTAATATACCAACACATGCAGTTCTTAAAAAACAAAGAACTTGAAACTTAAAAACCAATAACCTACAGTTTAATATACCAAAATCTGCAGATAAAAAAAAAACAAAACCTGAAATTAGTCAAACAGAGAATTTAGGAGTGCTTACATCGTAATTGCTGAAGTTTCCTCTTTGTCCTTCATTGTCATCTCATTGGCGATCTGTTTCACGTGTTTCTGGAGATTGTGATGCAAAAACTGACTTGTTCTCATATGATTCAAACATAGTAGTTAGTTTACTTTTCAAGTGTTCAATCTTCTGTTGACAAGAACTTTTATCAAGTTTACCAAAACAATAGTTTGCAAATGTTAGCTTCAACCTTGGATCAAGCACTGTAGTCATTGCAAATATATCACTTATTTCTTCCCAATACTTATCAAACTTCTCCTTCATGGGTACAATCATGATTCTAATAACTTCATCTTCACTAAACTCATTCACGGTCAACCAGTTATTGATCTTCCAAACTTGCATGAAGTATAAGTTGGAAGTTGGATATGTGGAACCTGAAATAAGAGTAGTAACCTGATCAAACGGCTCCAACAAATCACACAGACTATTGAGTCGTTTCCATTCATCTTCTGATGGAAAAAACTTATAGTTTTTTCCATCAATAACTTTGAGATTAGCAAATGCAGCTCTATACTTGAGAGCCCTATCAAGCATCTTGTATGCTGATTTCCATCTTGTTTTCACATCCAACAGCAAACCAGCCTTATGCTTTATACCAACAGATTTCACACATTTTGCAAATAGTATCTCTCGGTGTACTGATCTTTGAACATACTTGATACTCAACCTGATTTTATCCAACGAACTACCAATCACTGCCAGACCATCTTGAACAATGATATTAAGAACATGTGCTGCACATCTCACATGAAAATGATCTCCTCCACACAACAAATCGTTTCGCAACATAAGCTGATTTTTCACCATCTCTTGCATTGTATCGTTGTTAGTAACATTGTCTAAAGTAAGTGAGAACACTTTTTTTTTTCAATCCCCCATTCCTTCATTTTCTCAAGAATCTCCATAGCTAAGTGTGTACCTGTATGTGGAGGCGGTACAACAAAATGCTAGAATTTTGTTGTTCAGCTTCCAATTCTTGTCAATGTAATGTGTTGTTACACACATGTATCCCTCCTGAGTGATTGCAGACCATAAATCAGAAGTGAGACTGATCCTTCCAGGAAGATTAGCTAATTTTCGCTTTAAATTCCCTGCTTCATTTTCATAAAACTTGTTAACATCGGCTGCCGCTGTGTTTCGGCTGATAAATTTCACATCTTCATTCAAATACTTCCAAATCGATCTTACTCTCTCATACTCAACATAAGCAAATGGGAGATCGTGCTGAATGATACATTTTGCTATCATTTCCCGAAAAACCATATGATCTATCTTCCTAGCTTGCAACCTTGCTTCTGAATTAATCATCATTTGACTAATATCACCATTTCTAGGCTTAAGCTTACACCCTTTCAAATGACGTATGTATGAATTTGTACCATTTTTGTGTGGATCATAAGCAAAATCTGACATACAATGCTTGCACAATGCTCTTTCTTTAGTTTTTCCCTTGCGATCCTTCTTAGTAATCACCGTAAAGTCATCCCACACATCTGAATATTGTCTTCTTTTTTTTCTTTGGTTGTGAATTTCCTTTGTCACCATCATCACCATCGTCATCATCATCGTCGATCTCAATGGTTGACCTTTTACTAGGCTTAGATGTTTCAGCTTCTCCAAAACTGCCCTCAAATGTACTGCATGCTCCTTAGGACTCTTAGAAAATAGCAGGATGTCGTCGATGAAAATGATGAAAGACACGTCCAGAAACCCCTGAAACACGTTGTTCATCAATCTCATAAACGTTGCTGGCGCGTTAGTCAAACCAAAAGGCATCACCACGAACTCATAATGCCCATAACTCGTCCTAAATGCAGCCTTCCTCACATCTGCCTCATCTATCCGGATCTGATGATAACCCGATGTCAGATCTATCTTGGAGAACCAAGTAGCACCTCTACACTGATCCAACAACTCATCGATCCTGGGAAGAGGGTACTTGTTCTACACAGTGACCCGTTTCAGACCCCTGTAGTCAATACACAAGCGAAAACTTCAATCCTTCTTCTTAACGAATAACATCAGCGCTCCCCACGGTGATACACTTAGACGGATGAATCCCTTTCTCAACAAATCCTCCAACTGCTTCTTCAGGTCTGCCATCTCTGTTAGAGCCATCCTGTAAGGAGTCTTGGATAATGGCGTCATCCCCGGTTCCAGTTCAATCGTGAAAGGATCAGACCGAGATGGTGGTAATCCCTGCAATGACTGAAACACATCCTTAAACTCCTCAACGACCTGAATACCGCTAACCGTAGACTGTCCTACTGACTCTAGCATATATATAGTAACCAAATAAGCCTCACGGCCCTTCTCGATCATCTTCCCAGCCTGCATGGCCAAGATAACGAGACTCCCCGAAGTCGGTCTAATTCCCTGAAAAACGAACTTCCCTCCTGGACGCTCAAACTCCACTCTACCCCGATGGCAATCCAAATGAACCATATGCCGATGAAACCAATCCATCCCCAAGATAACGGCATACAACTCCACTGGACTGATAAGCAAATCCGCTGGTCACGACTCTCCCGCGATCTGAATATCAACTCCCCTAGCTCGTCCAATGACCCTCAGAAATTTGCCTCCCGCAACTCTGACAACTCTTATACGCTCCCCGGGATCTCCTACGATTTCAGCACTCTCTGCACACTCCGGAGTAATGAAGCTATGAGAAGCTCCAGAATCAAACATAACATGGGACTTAAACCCGCCTACCAACAAAGTCCCTACACAAACCCCATATGTTGAGAACCTAACACTTTATCACAGGAAAAACATAAAATCTGAACCTACTGAAATACACAAAGTTTAAGTACCATAAATTATAGTTGTGATCGCCCCAGCACTGGTTCCACCAGTCTCTACAGTCGTGTAAACCCGTGGCGCCTGCTTAATCTGTGCCACCTGCTGCACTCCCGGCTGCACCTGCTGCAACGTCGCCACTGCCATCGGCTGCAACTTGGGGTACAAGGTCCTAATGTGCCCTAGCTCCTTGCAATGATAGCATACACGAGCCGCTGCCGTCGGAGCACTCCTCTTGGGACAATTAGCAACCTTGTGATCCATGCTCCCATAACCGAAGCAACCTGCACCACTCGGCCTCTACGTAACCTCCCACCTCCTCTTGGTTCCCTGCGCAGGCTTGCCGCCCTTGCTAGAAACTCCATGATACTGAGCCTTCTTAGGATGAACTGCTGGACTAACTACCATTGACTGTGCCCGGATGTCCTCCTCGATCTCTGCCGCAGTCTCAACCAGCTCTGCACGCGTAA
This sequence comes from Camelina sativa, assembly GCF_000633955.1. NCBI lineage: Eukaryota > Viridiplantae > Streptophyta > Magnoliopsida > Brassicales > Brassicaceae > Camelina > Camelina sativa. The sequence continues at coordinate 13,403,068 of NC_025692.1, read as the reverse complement.
CATAACTCCGCCCTCTACAGTGAACCTCCTGATCCGAGCCTCCTCAGACTCCATAGCCCGATCCCCATACCTCAGAAGTCGACTGAACTCTAAGTCAAGCTTCCGCACTGAACGAGTCCCCTGAGCTAACTGCAGGAACTGTACCTCCAACCTATCTATAGCCTCCCTAGGAAAATACTTGCGGTTGAACTCCAAGACGAATTCAGCCCAAGATATCTCCCTCTGCACCCTCCTAGCAGCCACAGAACTCCACCACAACTAAGCATCCCCAGTAAGGTTGTGAACCGCTATATCACCCAAAACTCCTTAGGACATCTGACAGACTGGAAGTTACGTTCCACTCTCGTCCTCCGCGCATCAGCAACCGTAGGATCAGTACCTCCCGAAAACAGCTCGGTACCAATATGGTTCATCTCTCTCAGCATACTGACATAACGAGAGTGAACCCCTACATCCGCAGCCACTGGCTGCTGCACCCACGCCGCCACTGGCGGCACTACTGGTGCCTAAGCCGGTACCACTCCCGGTAACCGCTCTATCAACTGTGCTAACAAGCCCGAAAGATCGACACCATGAACCCTAGCATCACCGGCCACTGGAGCATCAACATCGCCCCTCCGGCCACACTCATGGAATCCTCCTGGACATCCTGCGACTCGCCAACACCCTCAGCTGTCACACTCTGGTCCGCACTCTCACTAACCACTGGGACTATGCCCCTACCACGACCACGTCCTCGACCACGACCAGCAACAACACCCTCTCTAACCATCTGCACTACCATGAACAGAAGGCTAAGCACACAATTAACATAACACAAAAACATAAACTCACCGTGGAATCACACTGTAGGCTTGAAGAGGATGTTCTAGGATTCCATGCCACACACAATTGACTAACTCACATAATCAATCAAGACATGCAATCCCAAACATCTACAGCACAAAACTAAGTGAACCCAAACCTAAAACCGTAAGGGCTCTTATACCAAACTGAAACGACCCGACCCATTTTTTATTATAATAAATAATAAATAATAATAATAATAAATAAATACTTTAGAGCTAGTGATCTCATATCCACTAGCCACCTAACCATAAACACACCAAACAACAGAAATAAAAATACTAATAAATATCTAATAATCCAATAATCAAAAAAAATAATAACTAGTAATAGTTTCAATCAACATAAACCAGCACTACAAGAAAATTAAGTATTAATAGCGCACTGAAGCATAGCGTTTTTTTTTTCTGCAATAAATGAGTTAAACGCTACTTTTTTATAACGTTTAAGAATTGGTTATGCTATTAAAAGTATTTAGGTATCGAAAGTGTGATTTTCATTATAAATTTTTTTTTCTCTGTCCTCCTTTTTTATTGCACATGACATAAAATTAGTGTTATCTTATGTTCAAGCGGGATTAATTTTTGGGTTGCCCGCCTCTTAAAAATTTTGTGGGGTTTTTAACTTTAGTCGAAAAACAAAAAGAACAAAAGAAACACTTAGCCAAAAAAATCTTTTCATCTATCCTTTCACTCTCTCGCTCTGCACATCGTCTTCGATTACTTTTCTCCTGTAAACAACACATCTCCTGGGTTTAGGTTTGTATCGATTTAGGGTTAGATTTGTATCGATTTAGGGTTTAGTATCATGTTCTCAATTTGTTGTTGTTGAGGGGAGGAGATGGATCTGATTCGGAAACCTTTGGGGATTCAACAGAACCGTCGGATTCAACACCATTCTCGCCGGAGCCACCAAAAGTAAAACAACGCCATTCTCTCCTCCATTCTTCTTATCAACTCTCTCTCTCTCTCTCTCTCTCTATCTCTCTCTCTCTCTCTCTCTCTCTCTCACGGTTCTCTCTCTCTTCCATGTCTTTATCAGCTTCTTAAGTTACTTGTTTCAGTTTATGATGCTCGTTTCTTAGTTTTTGTTTGTTTTCTCCGTTTCTCTTAGATTGGGACTACGTTTGGTTATTGGTTTGTGCTTCGTTTAGGCGATGAGGCTTTAGAACGGTCTGAGCAGATGTTCAAGGTCTTTCTCCGATTTCATTTCAGTGATTCCTTCAAAGAAAAACAATTGTTTTTATTCGTATGCTTTGTTTTGATATTAACGAATTGTGTATAATTAGGTACAAGCTGTGGAGCTTAGGTTATTATTGGTGGAGCAAGGTTCAGTATGGTCATCTAATTGCTCAATACCAGTGTTCTTCTCTCTTACGGTGTTTAAGATGTAATGGTTTTCATGTCTTGAACTTGTTTTAAGCATACGTCAAAATTGAGTTGAGTTTGGAGCCATAGAGTTGAGTTTTGTTCTGGATAAACTTCTTGGTGTAAGTCTTCTACTCTGACTTCCTCATTTGAATATATATATTCTGACACCTTAATCATCTTGAGACAAGAATCGAATAGTAGAGTTTCACCATCATCAACTCGATATTGCGTCTATATCTTTTAGCTAAATCCAAGAACCCTTCATTCCAGTGTAGTTGATCCTTCTGTTCTACATCCTTGTGGTCTGTTTTAAGTTGCTTTAGGTGATTATTTCTTTGATTCATTGTGGATATCTTTTAACAATCTGCTGTTTCCATTGACTTTGTTATTGACAACGATGATGAAGGTAAGATTTTTGAAGATCTTTTTAGTTTATGTTTTGTCACAGCTTCTTGATGAAATGAGAGCATTTCATGGAGTTGAATGACTGTGTTTCTTTGTTCCTCAGTGAAATGCAGAACTTAAGTACTGAAACATCTTTTGTAATTGCAGAAGAAACAGCGAAATCAGGAGAGAAGAAAGATGATGCTGTTAAGGTGAAAGCTCCTGCAATAGAGAAGGCACCAGCAGAAAGACAAACAACATCTATTAAGGAAGACAAGTGAAGACACTGTTTCTGAAGACAAAACCATATGGGTATTAGTAGCTTCCACAGTTGATGCAGAAAGAAGGCTTTGAAGCTTTTTGCCACCAACTTGTGGAAATGGAACAAGAGGTTGTGAGCAAGTTCAGTGACCATACTAGTCTTTGATTTCAATTCTTTTAGGTGTTGTGTTAAGTAGTTCTTTGGTTTAAGCTTGTATCAGATTTTGTAATACATTGATCATATATTTGTTTCTATTATAAATTTGTGTTTATCAGATTTTAAATTTTGATTTAATAAACAAAAATTAAATCGTAATTATGATTATTTTAGCATTATGGTAATATACATTAAAAAAATGATAACAACCAAAAACTGCTATTATAAACTTTAATATTGCACAAAAAAGTGTTATTATATAATTTTATATTGCATATAAAACAGCGCTATGTTAAATCACCTAAATTATAGCATACGGAAAAAACGTTATCTAAAGTCTCATACTTTTTATAACGGGCGTATAGACTACGTCTGTAAGAGCACTATGAAATCCTACCATAGGGGATATGACACGCTATTAATATTCACTTTTCTTGTAGTGCATAGAACCAGCAATCCTAAACAACATTTTAGGACTCAACTCTAGCAATCTAGCAAGCCAGACAACATCCAATCGAGTCCCTAGAACATCCTCCTCTTCATTGCCTTGATTCCACGATCAAACTTTGCCTTTACCTGCACCACAAACACAATTTGCAATGCATGAGTATTTAATAAACACTTAGTAAGGCAATTCTCCCATCTATTGGGCTATACACACAAGCAATAGAGACATCTCTAACCATCAATCAACAATCAACAAACATTAATAACAAACCAGGACTATGCATCGACCGACACCAACCATGCATCGACTGACACCCATTGGGGTTGCATCGACCGACACAAGGCTTGCATCGACCGACATGCACACTGCATCGACCGACGCATGCTCGACATAGCACGAAAACCCTAGGTTTAACACGCCATCCTCGCATTTTCATCGACCGACGCATATGTCGAGCATCATTTTTCCCCGAAGCTTCTTGCCGGATCTTCGTTCCTACAACCACAAAACTCGATCCCAAGCCACAAGAAAGCTTCCCAACGTCCCAACTAACATACTAACAAGCCTAACAACACATAACAAGCAGATTAGAGAAATCTCCATGTTAGATAAGCCATGGTCATGCACTTACCTTTGCCAAGACGATTCTGAACCTCAAACAAGCAAGAAAACACTTCCAAGAAGCTCCTACAACGATCCCAGCTACATATCTCTACAGTAACAGCTTCCAATCTTGCAAACTCCTCAGGAACACTCAAGAACACTTAGAAACACCTTTTCTCTCTTTTCTTTCTCTCAAAAGCGGCTAAACACGACTAATGAGACAGAAACTCGTGTTAAGGGTTTTCCGTAACCCAAAATGCAGCGTTTAACTTAAACTCGTCCGCACATAAACCGGGATTCCGGTTCACGGATGTTACACCCATCTACTGGTTTATACACACAAGCGAACACACAAACACAAACAATACACAAAATCAAGCAAACCAAACAACTCTGAACATAAGAGTATACTATGCGCACTTGCGTCAACTCTTCGCACATGCGTCGACCGACAAACTCCTAGCGTTGACACTACGCGCTTGCGTCGACACACACACACCTGTCGTTGACCGATGCAAAGTCCTTGGTCCTTGCATCGACCAATGCAATTCCTCGCGTCTCCGTCAAATCCCTAACAATGTCAATTTTTCCCTTTTTATAGCCCACGTTAGGGTTTTCAAACCCAAAAACACAACTAAACGAGTGTTTGACTTAAGTTGACCCGCATAAGCGAACCTTGCATCGTTCGATGTACAACCTGCATCGATCGATGCACACCCAAAACAGGGATTCTGATTTGCGGGCGTTACTTGGGCAATCTGAGAGGATGATCCATACTCCCGAAGATTTGTGGCGGATGTGTGTTCTGGATTGGGGTGGTCACTAGCTGTATGGGAAACTAACAATAACTATCAGACGAGTATTAGTATGGCTCCTTATGAGGCACAATATGGGAGGTCAAGTCGTAAACCTTTATAAAGGGTTTGGGAGTATAAGAGGAAAATAAGGGTGAGGTTTTAATGTTATTAAGCAAGGAAGGCATGAGCTATATTGTTGTTGGCATTGTTCTTGCTGTTATTCGTCATTTTTATCCAAATTAGAGGTGAGTGCATGACCATGACTTATCTAAGCGTTGAGATCTCTATTTTCTATGTTCTCTACGGTGGTTGTGCGTTTGACTCTAGGAGCGTTGGACGCTATAGGTAACGATGGGTGAGAATTAACACCATGTGGACCGCTATATCCACCCAAAATTCCTGAGGACATCTGAGAGACTGGAAGTTACATTCCACTCTCGTCCTCCACGCATCAGCAACAGTAGGATCAGCACCTCCCGAAAACTGCTCGGTAACAATATAGTTCATCTCCCTCAGCATACTGACATAACAAGAATGAACCCCTACATCCGCAGCCACTGGCTGCTGCACCTCTCCCGCCACTGGCGGCACTACCTGTGCATGAGCCGGTACCACTCCTGGTATCCGCTCCAAAAACTGTGTCTACAAGCCCGCAAGTTTAACGCTTCCTCTAGGGGCTCCACCTGCTGGGACTCCCGCATCTGGAACCCTAGTATCATTGGCCACCTGGACACCGATACTGCCCACACCGACTCTATCAGCGTCTACGGCCCTATCATTACCTCCAGCCACACTCATGGACCCCTCCTAGAAGCCCTCAACTGTCTCACTTTGGCCCACGGTATCACTAACCGCTGGGACTCTGCCCCTACCACGACCACGACCGCGTCCATGAACACGTCCGCGTCCTCGACCAGCAACAGCACCACCTCTAACCATCTGCACTACCATGAACAGAAGGCTAAGCACGCAATTCAACAGAACACAAAACAAAACCTCACCTTGAAATCACAATGTAGGCTCGAAAAGGATGCTCTAGGACTCCGTGCCACACATAATCAATCAAAGCATGCAATCGCAACATCAACAACAAAAACCTAGTGAACCCAAACCTAGAACCGTAAGGGCTTTGATACCAAACTGAAATGACCCGACCCGTTTTTTTTAATAAATATTAATAATACTAATATTAATCTAAGCTAGTGGTCCCATACTCACTAGCCACCTAACCACAATCAAACCAAACATCGGAAATTAAACAACAAATACCAATATCCAAAAAATATCTAATAATAAAATAACCAATATTAGATCATAGCAGTTACCCAATAACCAAACAACATGAAACAAAGAACCAGCAACTTAGCAATGTTGTATTGACCCATCTCTAGCAACCTAACAGAAGCCAGACGACAACCAATCGAGCCACTAGAACATTATCCTCTTCATTACTTTGATTCAACGATAACATTTTGCCTTTACCTGCACCACAAACACAATTTGAGATGCATGAGTATTTGGCAAACTCTCAGTGAGGCAATCCTTCCATCTACGGGGCTATCCACATAAGCAACTGAGATGCCAATGTCAAACACAAACAACAGACAAGACATACAAACCAGGAAGCAAGTATCATCTTCACTGGAAGGGAGGTGTGGACCGACACCAGCCAAGTGTCGACCAACACTGGCATTGGTGTCGACCGACACAACCCCACAGTGTCGATCGATGCTGATCCTTGGTGTCGACCGACACCCACCTGGTGTTGATAGTCACTGACTCTGCAACCGCGATCCGCTCGAAGCCGAGAGTCGCATCTCGCTTCCTATCACCTCTAATCCGCCCAATACCCATGAATCCGTAGGAACCCTATAACAACCATAACAAGCAAGAAAACACCACAAAACAACAACAAACAAGTAAGACAACGGAAATCTCAGGCTTATATCAGCCATGGTCATGCACTCACGTCTTTGCAGGAATATTCTGACCAACAACAACGAATCCAAACCTTCTAGCAAGCTTCTAACACCCTCCTAGCCTTAGATCTCCCAAGAACAACCAAGAAATCTCACAATCTCTCCCAAAACCTCAAGAACACTGTTTTCTTTTTTTTCTCACTCTCTCAAGGGTCATAAACGACAAAAACACGACCTAGGTCAACTTTTCTCCTTAAATACTCGGTTCTATGTTTTTTCTTGAACTAAACCGATCTAAATCGACAATTAAATCGAACTGGTCGAACCATAAATTATTGGTGTCGATCGACACCCATCTCTTAAACACAGAGTTTTTGGTTGGCGTATGTTACATTGTATTGATCCCAAATTTGGTGTGTTTCAACAGGTTGAATCTTTTCAACTACTATCAATCTACTTCAGTTTTTTTGTTTTTTCAACACCCTTCTACAACCATTAAATAGTTGAAATTTTTATTCAACACGTCTTATATACATTTTCGCAAACAAGAAAGAAAAAGTAGATGCAAAGTAGGTCTACAAATGGAACCCACCACAAAATCTTTTACAGAGAACTCTGTTTTTTTTTCTCCTTCCTCTGTGATTATGACGACCAATACCATCTCTCAACACCCAAACTCCACTTCACCCCCTCTTCTCCCACCTCTCTCGAAGCTTTGCTTTATTGTTTTCTTGTTCTTATAAATCTTTTTGTTTATTCATCTTCTAGAGAGAAAGAATATTCTGCTTTTAACCCTTCGTTTCTGGGAGATTTCTTGTTCATGAGCTAATCTTTTATTTTTTTTCCTTAATTCGTATGGAAAAAGATCTCACCTTTTATAACCCCTATACATTTTAGGTTTTGAGCTAGCTCATCATGATGTTTCTTTTCTTTTACAAAAAGGTTTTCAGCGTTTGAGTTTTGGTTAAAGTAGGCAAGTTCCTTCTTTGTAAGGGGATCTGAGTTTGTGAATTGGGTTTTTGAGTTGAGAGAGAAATTAGGGTTGTTTTGTTTTGTTTTGTTTACTTGTGTTGAAGAAAATGGAAGAAGTTGAAGCTGCAAACAAAGCAGCTGTGGAAAGCTGTCATAGAGTGTTGAATCTTTTATCACAACAAACAATGATTCCAAGTCTTTAATGGTTGAAACTAGAGAATCTGTTTCCAAGTTCAAGAGAGTCTCTTCTCTTTTGACTAGAGGGTTAGGTCAGAGGAAGATTAAGAAACTCAACAGCAACTACAAGTTTAGTGCTTTTTTGTTGCCTCAACACATGTTTTTGCAAAGTCCAATTTGCGATAATAATGCCATTAGTGGTTGTATTCAAGTTCTAGCACCAAAGCCTCTTCAGATTGTACCAGCTGGCTATGGTGAAATTGACCCAAAACAGAAACCGAGTCATCATCCTTCATTGATGTTGTTTGACCAGAAAATGTGTGTTGACAAGTCGTTTCTTGAGCTAAAGCCACCGTCTTTCCGAGCTGTTGATCCAAAACCTTATCAGTTTATTCATAGCCACCAGCAAGGAGTGTACTCTAGAAGCAAAAGTGGTTTAAGTCTGAGGTTTGATGGGTCTTGTGGTGGTAGTTGTTATTCCCTAGTATCTCAAATGGATCAAGATCGTTTGTTTCATCTCTTAGTATGGATCATAGTGTGACGGATTACGATAGGAACTCGTTTCATTTGTTCGGACTACCTCAAGGATCCGATCATATGTCACAGCATTCCAAGAGGACTTGAAATGTGGAAGTAGAAGCAAATGTCATTGTTCCAAGAAAAGGTGTTTGTTTGTTTTTGTTTCTTAACTTCTTTGAGAAATACTGTCGCAAGAGTTTATTTGATTCAATGTTTTGAAGTTTGTTTACAGGAAATTGAGGGTGAAACGATCGATTAAAGTACCAGCAATCAGTAACACGATTGCGGATATACCTCCGAATGAATATTCGTGGAGGAAATATGGACAAAAGCCAATAAAGGGTTCTCCTCATCGTAGGTAAGTAACATCACAAGAAAAAGAAAAAAACATTGGACTTTGGTCATATGTTTGATTTAAAATAGCTGCTTGTTTTTCAATGTTGCAGAGGATACTATAAATGTAGCAGCGTGCGAGGCTGTCCAGCGAGGAAGCATGTGGAGCGATATGTAGACGAAACTTCGTTGCTAATAGTGACTTATGAAGGTGAGCATAACCATTCAAGATTACCCTCTTCATAATCAGCTCATACCTGATTCTGGCCTTGTATATTTCTTGCATCACAAATATGGCTTCAGCCTTATTAACATATAGGTTTAGACGTATAGTTATATATGCAAAATGTATAATTTTTTTTGGTTTGCATGAGATGTTCAGCAACGGTAACCTGATGTAGCTCTCAGTATCTTGTATGATTTGGTTCCTCTGTTTCTCTCTAATCAAATAATCATCTGCCTCTCGAAGGCAAGATTTGATGGCAAAGACTCACTCACAACAATTTGCATTCGAGACTTAGAAAAGATTGATCTATGAACTCACAAGAACATACAAAGATGTAAAGAAACAGAGGAGAACTGTGAAGTTTGAGTGGCTAAAACAAAAAGGCGGAGTTAAACACTCTTTGCCCACCAGAGGGTCTGAAGCTTGTGTCGACAAAAGGAGAAAGCAAAGATCTGAAAAACAATAAGAGGGTTTCTGTAACAACCCGCGCTGGCCGGACCAGCGGTACGTGTGCGGTACGGTTAGCGGTACGAACCTTGGTACGTACGCGGTAATAATAGTGGTACATAGGTAGTATGTATGGCGGTACACATAGCAACGAACGTGGTACAGTTGGACACTGGCCGTGAGTTCGATAAGTGAAAGGGAACTGATTGAGAATGGGGAGTTCGAGACTACCGAAGTAGTGAACAGATGTTTGAATTGAAGAAACGGAATCCCAAGTTTACAGTGATTGATGATGCAGACATGTAAGTTTCTGGATGAAATGGAAAATTTTGGTACTTAGTCTAAGTGACAGTGGGAGTGACAGTCTGAGAGATAGTACGAGTGATAGTAAAGTAGGATTGTCCGGAAATGGTCGCATCGGTGAATGATAGATCGGGACGATGCCAATGGGATAGGGTTAGACCGACATGACTATGGGCTGATGGATGGCCCGGGGACTCGAAAATCTTTGCGTAAGATTTAGGCCGACCGATGGAAAAGGGAACTCGATGGAAATGGAAACTGGCGGAAAAAGCAATTTAGTGGGATAAGGATAGTTGCGAAAAATAAAGGAATATTGGGGCGATAGCGCTTGTGACACCCCGGTTTCAGAGACTTGCGGAGAGGTTTAAAAGAATTGATTTGGCCACCTATGTTACCAAAGTGCGCTGATCTTTTCGGTCAAGGATCCTGAGAGAACTGCATAGTTAAGCATCGTTGAGCTGGAGTAATCTCAAGATGGGTGATCTTCCGGGAAGTGACTCTCGGAACTGTGCGAGTGATGACAAAACACAGGGAAAGATCATGTGGTGATTTGTAGGGACAGTAACAATATTTTAAAACCTCTCGGACGTAGCAAACCGGCCGTCGGATAAGGATGGGCTCACGGGCCTAGTGAGAAGACGTGAGCCCATTAAGAAAAGTGGGCCATGGAATGGGATTGAACATGGGGCCCACTAAGAGGTGGCGGTCGAGACGTTACAAGTGGTATCAGAGTTGAACCAAGACGAGTGTGGAGTCGAGCGGACTCACATCGTCGGGAGTGACGGTCTTGGTGTGCAACGAGGACGTTGCGATATGTTAATGGGGTGAATTTTGACATCCTGGTTTCAGAGACTTGCAGAGAGGTTTAAAAGAATTGATTTGGCCACCTTTGGCACCAAAGTGAACTTATCTTTTTGGTCAAGGGTCCTGAGAGAACTCCACAGCTAAGCGTGCTTGAGCTGGAGTAGTCTCAGGATGAGTGACCTTCCGGCAAGTGACTATCGGAATTGTGCGAGTGAGGACACAACACAGGGAAAGATCATGCGGTGATTTGTAGGGACGGTAACAAGTCTTTAAAACCTCCCGGACGTCGCAAACCGGCTGTCGGATATGGATGGGCTCACGGGCGTAGTGACAGGACGTGAGGCCCATTAAAAAAGGTGGGCCCATGGACTGGGATTGGACATGGGGTCCACTAAGAGGTGGTGGTCGGGCCATTACAGGGCTTATTGTTTTGGCAAGTCCAAGGCGGTCTAGCCGATCCTATATATATGGTAGAACCCCTTGCTCTCTCGAGAGAGTAACGCATAAATCCTTAATCCGCCGCTAGAAAGAGAAAGAGAGAAAAGAGCGAGAGTTCCGCCGAGCCTTAAACCGAGAGATCCTAAGTCATACTCGAGGGAGGAATTGGTAAGTGATTCTCCAACCCTGGTTCGTCGATAGCATATGGTTCTAACATCGGATAGTAACGATGTTGATCTGTCCGTGTAGAGGCGGGGATCAAATTTGCGCATAGGAACCAAGAGTTTAACACCTTAGGTCAAAACCGAAGGTGAGTGCGTGACTATGGCCGAGTTCTATGGTTGATATCTTGACCGATCGGGTTAAAATTCTTGATTGCTTGCTTGTCTTGGTTAATGTTTTATTGCAATAAATCGATGGTTGGTCTAAGTGATTTGGACAACTATCCTATGGGTTATTTGACATGCATGACTTGATTGATTTAACATGTGTTTGGATTGAGATTATTGAGCTAAGCCTAGTGAGACGGGATGACGGCTCCACTAAGCAAAACTTGCTTTGCTTACGCCTCCTTTCGATGACCAGAAATTATATGGCTGACCAGCTCGCGTGACGAAGGCAAGGAAGGAAGAGGATAGTGGATTTGGGTAATTTGATTTATGGTCTAGTCTTTTAAACGAGATGTTGTCCTATTGCATGAATACGTTGTACAAGAACCCTTTTTAATTAATTTGGATGCATGTTTAAGATTTATTTAACCTGTTTTACTTAGTCGTTGTCGCATATTGTTAAAGGAATGAGTTATAAATTGATAGGCCCTAAATTGAATTATCGAACGTGTACGGTATGGTATTATCGAACATGTACGGTATGGTACAGAATTTTAGGGTCGGGGTCCTACAGTTTTCATAATAGGTTCCTCACGTTGAAATGGTTTACAGTTTATGGTTAACAGTTCGGTTTGGACGAACCAAACAGAGAACGGATCACTCAGAATTCAGACCCGAACCAAAAAATTTGGTTCGGTCCAGCTCTCTTCAAAGATTGTGTAGCTATCAAGCTATGGTATAAAATGCAGTGAGATCACAATTATACCATTTTCTATTTTACTATAGTACTATTTTAGCAACAAAGGAATTATAACTCCATACAAATCAACGACCAATATAATCGATGCAAACTTTATATCCAAGATTCCTCAACACTTAAAATATACAATTTCATATTTAAACGTTACGTAAATTTAAAACCGAAATCAAGTAGAGACAGACGTGAAAAACAAAACAAAACAATCAATAATCGTTCTGACGAGCACAACTGTGAAACAGAACAAATACCAGAATTAACCGTAAATAAAATTTGGTATAGTCCGGTCCAGTAAAATTAGGTTATAAAAACATCTTCCTCCATGGATTCTTCTTGAGGGCTTCAACCTTATTCTACCACGCTGTGGCTGTTCTGTGACTTTGAATTCTCTTCACCATTCGTGCTAATCGCATCGCTGCAACTCTTTCTCCGGGATAGATTGAGTTTCGGCGACTTAGGACGCGTCAATGGATACTACATTTAATTATCGTTGAACATAAGTTTGCTTGTCGCACAAGAAACATGTGAGATCATCTTAAATCCTAACATAGATGAGAGACTTACCTTCTTGAGCTCTGGTCTCGCGGGAGGTCCTTGATAATAGAAATCAGGAACGGGATTAGCCTTAAACTTGAGGTTTTTCCGAAGCTGTTTAATGGCTGCTTCTTGTTCTTCCTGCATATTTGTGTTTCCCATTTTAGATTTTCAGAAAACATTTTCTTGATTTAGTTACTAAAAAGATTCTTGCCTTTTGCCTTTGTTCAAGCTCGATCCTTTCAGCTTCAAGTGCTTGGTGTTTCTCTTCAAGCTTTTGGTAATACTAAAATCACAAAAAGACTTAAATCAGAACAAAACAGAATATAACTAACTTATTATATATTATCTGTCAGGTTATTAGTAAATGTAATAGACACAATTGAACCTACCTCTTTACGTTTCTCAGCGCGCTGTGCACTCCTAAATCGTGGAGCGGTTCCATGAGTTACTTTCGACTTTGCATTCTTTAACGAAGAAGCAACAGAACAATCATCTTCTTCATGATCCAAATGCTTCTTCTCCACATCATTCTGATATATAATCAAGAACAGAAAGAGTGAAAAAACCACTTACAAATCTCAATTCATTACCATCCCTTCTCTTTAATACAATACCTCTGTGATTACATTAGAAGATTTATGATTTTGAGAGAGAGAGTTCTCCTCAGTGCATTCCTTAACCTCATAATCTTCTTCCTCTGCAGCTATCTTGGGAGACACGTGAACCCTTTCATTAGATGCATCGGTGCTCACCGACTCAACAACTTCTCTTCTCATTTCAACTACTGCCAATATTCACCAAAAACAAGATTCCAAATATATTNAATAGAAATCAGGAACGGGATTAGCCTTAAACTTGAGGTTTTTCCGAAGCTGTTTAATGGCTGCTTCTTGTTCTTCCTGCATATTTGTGTTTCCCATTTTAGATTTTCAGAAAACATTTTCTTGATTTAGTTACTAAAAAGATTCTTGCCTTTTGCCTTTGTTCAAGCTCGATCCTTTCAGCTTCAAGTGCTTGGTGTTTCTCTTCAAGCTTTTGGTAATACTAAAATCACAAAAAGACTTAAATCAGAACAAAACAGAATATAACTAACTTATTATATATTATCTGTCAGGTTATTAGTAAATGTAATAGACACAATTGAACCTACCTCTTTACGTTTCTCAGCGCGCTGTGCACTCCTAAATCGTGGAGCGGTTCCATGAGTTACTTTCGACTTTGCATTCTTTAACGAAGAAGCAACAGAACAATCATCTTCTTCATGATCCAAATGCTTCTTCTCCACATCATTCTGATATATAATCAAGAACAGAAAGAGTGAAAAAACCACTTACAAATCTCAATTCATTACCATCCCTTCTCTTTAATACAATACCTCTGTGATTACACTAGAAGATTTATGATTTTGAGAGAGAGAGTTCTCCTCAGTGCATTCCTTAACCTCATAATCTTCTTCCTCTGCAGCTATCTTGGGAGACACGTGAACCCTTTCATTAGATGCATCGGTGCTCACCGACTCAACAACTTCTCTTCTCATTTCAACTACTGCCAATATTCACCAAAAACAAGATTCCAAATATATTTTAAATTCCATTTTAATTAACTCCAAACGCTAAAGGTTTGAAATCTGTTGTTTTCCAATATTTATACCAAGATTAGGTTGCTGATTATCTGAATTTCGTCAGAATCAGAAAAGAAATGACCAGCAAAATTCACATAAACCCACAGAAATTGGATAATAGAACTTTTTCAAAAACAATTTGAGTAGAAAGGATTAAGAAATGAAATCACATTTTCCTCGAACAAGATACAAAAATAGGGAGAGAAAAAAAAATGGAAACAAAGAAATGTTATATAATTTTCTTACAGATCTTGTCTGATTGAAAAATAATTCTTGATAAGTCTACAGCTTCCGATCTGCCGTTCAGACAAGAACAAAAAGATTTTGTTTTTTATTCTTTATCTCTGTCTGTCTCTCTCAAGAAAATAAAGATTGGTTCTGTTTTTGTGCGGATACTGTTTTGGAAGTGTGTTTGGTTTGTTAGCTGTTGGATATATATTGGCTCTGTTTTTGTTTGTTTTTTTTAAGTATTGTTTCCCTTAACAGCTTTCGTCTATTTCTAGTAATTTTTAATTCTAAATATAAATTCTTGGGAATGAAATATACGAAAAGATGATTGTTCAGCCAAAAATAAAAAGTTGTTGATGAATTGAAACTTAATTTTTTATGAATTGAAACTTATAGTCACGTTTCTTTTTTGCTTTCTGAACTGAAAAATGATATTTAAAACAGTCAAAGATAATTGCATCTTTATCTTTTTTTTGTTAAAGAATTGCATCTTTATCTTAATTTATATGTGTCGACAAAGTTGAATTGAAAAATTGTCGCGTAATATAAAACATCCTCGGATAACACGTGAAATCTTCTTTTGCTTTTGTCGTGCTTTTGAGTTCGCGTCGTCAATGTTGACGACGTTAGCTAACGCCGATACAAGGGATAAAACACCCAACGACCCAATTCTTATGCTCTCGAATCTATCTTTGGGTCCTCTTGTCATTAGCTTTTAAAATTTCTACAACTTTTTAGGTAGTTTGTTTCGAAATCTTGATGAATGCTGACAGACAAAACACAGAGCTAGACTACAAAGTTTGAGATTTAAAGAGATGAGAACTTTAAATGGTCGACACAAAGAAAACGTTTTTTTTTTTTGAATCAATTTCGTTTTGGGAAAAAAATCCCAAAAAAATACTATCCTGTTTTAGTTTAGTAACTTTGTATCATAAATAAAGTTAGATAATCTAAAAAACAGAAAGTATATAAAAAAATGAAAAATATTTGGATTCTTTTTTAGGGATGAAGTTTCCTATTCACCACTTATTAGCTTAACGTAACCAATAAAAATAGAGTAATATACCATGTAATACTATATTAAAAATATATAAAAAAAAAATCAAAAAAATCAAAACAGATTAAAGAAATAACATTTGTATATTTTTAAATTAAACAAGGTTAAATATCAGTTTGAGTTTAGATTTTTCAGTCAAACGATATTATATATCGGTTTGATTTTATAAATAAGCATTAGAATTTAGATTTTACAATTAAACAAAATTAATATCGGTATAGATTCATAAAGGAGGATAAAGGTTTAGATTTTACAATTAAACAAAAGTATATGTCCGTTTGGGTTTATAAAGATTAGGATTTTGATTTTACAATTAAAACGAAATTATATATCGATTTGGATTTATAAAAAGTGGTTAGAGTTTAGATTTTACAACTAAACCAAAATTATATATCATATTTGACCAAAAAAAATTATCAAAGAGTAATTAGAGTTTTAAATTTTACAATTATATAAAATTTTATGTCGGTTTGGGTTTGTAAAAGAATGACTATATGTATATTCATTTTGTAAAATTAATTCAGACTTAAAAAACAAACTTGAAAGCTCCTAGACACTAATTGAAACGACCCGACCCGTTTTTTTTTGATAAATAATAAAAAGTAAATAATAATAATAATAAATAATCTACAACTAGTAGTCCCATACCCACTAGCCACCTATCTACAATCACAACCAGCAGCAGAATAACAAATACCATTAATCAATAAATATCCAATAATAAACCAATAATTATAACATAAATAATATCCAAATTCAACCAACATAAAACATAGAACCAACAACCTAGCAATGTTTATAATGACCCAACTCTAGCAACCTAGCAATGTCAGACAACAACCAATTGAGTCCCTAGAACATCCTCCCCTTCATTGCCTTGATTCCACGATCACACTTTGCCTTTACCTACACCACAAACACAAATTGCAATGCATGAGTATTTTATAATCACTCAGTAAGGCAATCCTCCCATCTAATGGGCTACACACACAAGCAATAAAGACATCTCTAACCATCAATCAACAATCAACAATCAACAATAACAAATCAGGGCCAAGCATCGACCGACACCAACATGCATCGACCGACACAAGTACGGGGTTGCGTCGACCGACACATGGTACGCATCGACCGATGCAAGGTACACTTGCATCGACCGACGCATACTCGACATAGCACGAAACCCCCAGGTTTCTCGCACCGTCCTTGCAGTTGCATCGACCGACGCACAAAGTGCATCGACCGATGCACATGCCGAGCATCGTTTCTCCCCGAAGCTTCTCGCCGGATCTTCGTTCCTACAACCACAATACTTGATCCTTAGCCACAAGAAAGCTTCCCAACTTCCCAAACAACATTCTAACAAGCCTAACAACACATAACAAGCGGATCAGAGAAATCTCCAGCTTAGATATGCCATGGTCATGCACTTACCTTTGCCAAGACGATTCTGAACCTTACACAAGCAAACAAACACTCCTAGGAAGCTCCCACAACGATCCCAGCTACAGATCTTTACAGGAACAGCCTCAAATCATTAAAATCCTTAAGAACACTCAAGAACCTTTTCTCTCTTTTCTTTTCTCTCAAAAACGGCCAAACTCGCCGAAAGAGACAAAACTCGCGTTTATGGGTTTTCCCTAAACCGGGATTTCGGTTCGCGGATCTTACAATTCTCCCCCACCAACCTAGATTCGTCCTCGAATCTCGAACAACCATCAGCCAAGGACTCCCGTGCAACCGTTTCCACGGCCCGCACTCTTCCGACCGATCTATGAAAGGTCACCTCTAGGTGATAGACTCACGCTCCAGGCATTATTTGCTCTCAACTTTTGGACTTTCCTTAACTCACAGGCCTAAACCTTGAGTTTCTATTGGCTCCTCATCAGGCCTAAGCCTGCATGCCATAATATTGGCTCCTCATCGGGCCTAAGCCCGCATGCCATAATATATAAGGAAGTCAAATATTCGTCTCTCGGGTTGCCACCCTACAGCGCGCCCCAGATCGTCATCCGAAGTCGATATACCAACCATACCCCAAGCCACAAAGTCTCAGAATATGGCAGTACTAGGAGAACCTAAGTCTCCCAAGAGTCGCGAGTCCTATCCCTATCCAGGCTTCTCTCCCGTGGCTCGCGTAAGACATCACAATGTCCTACCAACTACATATCCCCTCACTAGGATACCTAATGACCACACATGGATCATCTCACTGCCACTAGGGCCGCCACAAAGGCCAAACAAATGTCCTAAACAGGACCGCCACCAAGGCCAAACAAATGTCCTAAATAGGGACCGCCACCAAGGCTAAACAAATGTCCTAAATAGGACCGTCACAAAGACCATCTGTCCCGAAGGACCGTCACAAAGACCATCTGTCCCGAAGGACCGCCTAAACAGGCACTCTGGCTAAACAGCCCGCCACAAAGGCCACACATCCGGCTAAACAGCCCGCCACAAAAGGCCACACAATTGGCTAAACAGCCCGCTACAAAGGCCACACAATGTCTCAAAAGACCGCCACTAAGGCCATACAAGCCCCTCCAAGGCTCACAACCACTAAAGTGGACAAATTCTAACTCCCATAAAACTTTCCATTTTTAGCACTTTCCCTTTTTGGAACTTTCCACTTTTGGGAAACTTCTATTTAAGGAAACTTCCTTCCAAAAACCCCGCCTCACGTAAACTTTGTACCCCAAGCACCACCTCATCTTGTTACTTAGTCGCACAACCAACCACCCCAAGAGACCAAGTAAACAAGAGAGATGGGCTGGAATACTCTATTCCCGCCAGCCACAGATTACAGATGGAACCAGGCTAGACAAGCTCAAGTCGCGGCTTGCTTCTCGAACCACTCTTAAACCTTGCCTTCATCCTCGCCTCTGGCTCCCAAGTCTGCTCCTCAACACCATCACAGTCCCAAAGGACTCTCATCAAAAGAATCTTCTTCTTCCGAAGTTCCTTGATCCTCCTCTCGAGAACCCTCACTGGTCTCGCCTCCAAAGTCATGTTAGGCTGAAGATCCTCAGGAATCTTAGCTAACAACTGATCATCCTCACGGAGAAACTTTCGCAACATACACACGTGGAAAACGTTATGGAAAGCACGCATAACCTCAGGTAACTCCAGTCTATATGCCATTGGTCCAACCCGCTCTATCACTCTGAACGGACCCATATACCTCAGACTCAACTTAGTCTCAGTCAATGACCTGTTTGGACCCCGCAACATGGCCATTTTGAGGTACACTCTGTCTCCTTCTTGAAACTCAAGATCTCTCCTCCTCCTATCGACATAACTCCTCTGCCGATCCTGAGTTTCCTTCATGTTCAGCTTGAGAACCCGAATCTTCTCTGAGGTCTCCTGAACAAATACTGCCCCGTAAATGCTCCTCTCCCCCACCTGACTCCAGCATAACGGTGTACGACACGACCTCCCATACAAAANAAGCACCACCTCATCTTGTTACTTAGTCGCACAACCAACCACCCCAAGAGACCAAGTAAACAAGAGAGATGGGCTGGAATACTCTATTCCCGCCAGCCACAGATTACAGATGGAACCAGGCTAGACAAGCTCAAGTCGCGGCTTGCTTCTCGAACCACTCTTAAACCTTGCCTTCATCCTCGCCTCTGGCTCCCAAGTCTGCTCCTCAACACCATCACAGTCCCAAAGGACTCTCATCAAAAGAATCTTCTTCTTCCGAAGTTCCTTGATCCTCCTCTCGAGAACCCTCACTGGTCTCGCCTCCAAAGTCATGTTAGGCTGAAGATCCTCAGGAATCTTAGCTAACAACTGATCATCCTCACGGAGAAACTTTCGCAACATACACACGTGGAAAACGTTATGGAAAGCACGCATAACCTCAGGTAACTCCAGTCTATATGCCATTGGTCCAACCCGCTCTATCACTCTGAACGGACCCATATACCTCAGACTCAACTTAGTCTCAGTCAATGACCTGTTTGGACCCCGCAACATGGCCATTTTGAGGTACACTCTGTCTCCTTCTTGAAACTCAAGATCTCTCCTCCTCCTATCGACATAACTCCTCTGCCGATCCTGAGTTTCCTTCATGTTCAGCTTGAGAACCCGAATCTTCTCTGAGGTCTCCTGAACAAATACTGCCCCGTAAATGCTCCTCTCCCCCACCTGACTCCAGCATAACGGTGTACGACACGACCTCCCATACAAAACCTCATAAGGAGTCATCTTAATACTCGCCTGATAACTGTTGTTGTAAGCAAACTCTACCAAGCTCAAGTGATCTGCCCAATGGCCTCCCCAATCCAACACACACATCCTCAGCAAATCCTCCAGCATCTGGATCGTCCTCTCCGACAGTCCATATGTCTGGGANTGCTCCTCAACACCATCACAGTCCCAAAGGACTCTCATCAAAAGAATCTTCTTCTTCCGAAGTTCCTTGATCCTCCTCTCGAGAACCCTCACTGGTCTCGCCTCCAAAGTCATGTTAGGCTGAAGATCCTCAGGAATCTTAGCTAACAACTGATCATCCTCACGGAGAAACTTTCGCAACATACACACGTGGAAAACGTTATGGAAAGCACGCATAACCTCAGGTAACTCCAGTCTATATGCCATTGGTCCAACCCGCTCTATCACTCTGAACGGACCCATATACCTCAGACTCAACTTAGTCTCAGTCAATGACCTGTTTGGACCCCGCAACATGGCCATTTTGAGGTACACTCTGTCTCCTTCTTGAAACTCAAGATCTCTCCTCCTCCTATCGACATAACTCCTCTGCCGATCCTGAGTTTCCTTCATGTTCAGCTTGAGAACCCGAATCTTCTCTGAGGTCTCCTGAACAAATACTGCCCCGTAAATGCTCCTCTCCCCCACCTGACTCCAGCATAACGGTGTACGACACGACCTCCCATACAAAACCTCATAAGGAGTCATCTTAATACTCGCCTGATAACTGTTGTTGTAAGCAAACTCTACCAAGCTCAAGTGATCTGCCCAATGGCCTCCCCAATCCAACACACACATCCTCAGCAAATCCTCCAGCATCTGGATCGTCCTCTCCGACAGTCCATATGTCTGGGAATGATAAGCTGTACTCATATGCACCTTAGTGCCCATCTTTGCCTGAAACGCTCTCCAGAACACCAAAGTGAACTTAGAATCCCTATCAGACACAATGCCTGCTGGCACCCCATGCAACCTGACTATCTCCTTCACATACTTCTTAGCCAAGACCGTTGCTCCATCAGTCTTCTTAATGGCCAGAAAATGTGCCGACTTAGTCAACCGGTCCACAATGACCCAAATAGCATCAAACGTCCTAGACACTGGAAAACCCACCACGAAATCCATAGTAATCATATCCCTTCTCATGTGCCAACCACACCCTTCTTAGAAGATCTGCTCTATCAACTGCTTCCAAACCCAATGGTTCCTGAGACACAACACATAACCTCAAAGCACTGATCTCTCCTACCAGAGACTCCATCTCCTGCTCCTGAGCCGAAGCTACTCTCTTCCGACTCAGAGCATATGAAACCGAGTTAGCCTTACCAGGGTGATAAACTATCTACAAATCATAATCTGCCACAAGCTCCATCCACCGCCTCTGCCTCAAATTCAGCTCAGGCTGAGTGAATAAATACTTCAGGCTCTTATGATCTGTAAACACCTGTACCTTTGCACCATAAAGATAAGATCTTCAAATCTTCAGGGCAAAAACTACAGCAGCCATCTCCAAATCATGAGTAGGATAGTTGCCTCATGCTTCCGCAACTGTCGCGAAGCATAGGCAATCATCTTCCCATGCTGCATCAATACACACCCCAAACCAACTCTAGTTGCATCTGTATTTACCACATAGGGTTCTCCCTGCTCGGGCAAAGCCAACACCGGTGAAGTAGTCAACATCTCCTTAAGGCTTGCAAAGCCCTCCTCACACTCCTGTGACCACACAAAAAGAACGTTCTTCCCTGTCAACTTAGTCAACGGACGTGCTCTGCTCGCAAATCCCTGCACAAAACTCTTGTAGTAACCTGCCAGACCAAGGAAAAGGATCAGACCGAGATGGTGGTAATCCCTGCAATGACTAAAACACATCCCCAAATTCCTCAACAACCGGAATACCGCTAACCGTAGACTTCTCCACTGACTATGGCATTGATATAGTAACCAAATAAGCCTCACGACCCTTCTTGATCATCTTCCCAGCCTGAATGGCCAAGATCACGAGACTCCCCGAAGTCGGTCTAATACCCTGAAAAACCAACTTCCCTCCTGGACGCTCAAACTCCATTCTACCCCGATGACAATCCAAATGCACCATATGCCGATGCAACCAATCCATCCCGAGAATAACATCACTGGACTGATAAGAAAATCCGCTGGCCACGAATCCCCTGCGATCTGAATATCAATTCCTCTTGCTTGTCCAATAACCCTCAGGAACTTGCCTCCGGCAACTCTGATAACTCTTGAACGCTCCCCGGGATCCCCTCTGATTCCCGCGCTCTCTGCACACTCTGGAGTAATGAAGCTATGAGAATCTCCATAATCAAACATAACGTGGGACTTAAACCTGTCCACAACAAGGTCCCTACACAAACCTCATGTGTTGAGAACCTAACAGTTTATCACAGGCAAACATAAAATTTGAACCTACTAAGAATTCACAAAGACAGAGTATCAGAAATTATACATGTGATCGCCCCAACACTTGTTCCACCAGTCTCTGCAGTCATGTAAACCCGTGACGCCTGCTCAATCCGTGCAACCTACTGCCCTCCCGACTGCGCCTACTGCAACGCTGCCACTGCCACCGGCTGCAACTTGGGACACAAGGTCCTGATGTGCCTTGGCTCCCTGCAATGATAGCAAACACGAACCGCTGCCGTTAAAGCACTCCTCTTGGGACAGCTAGCAATCTGGTGATCATTGCTCCCACAACCGAAGCAACTCGCACCACTCGGCCTCTGCATAGCCTCCCACCTCCTCTTGGTTCCCTACGCAAGCTTGCCGCCCTTGCTAGAACCCCCATGATGCTGAGCCTTACTAGGCTGAACTGCTGGACTAACCGCCATTGACTGTGCCCGGATATCCTCCTCGATCTATGCCGGAGTCTCAACTAGCTTTGCACGCGTAGCGTATCTCCGTCCTCTACAATGGACCCTCACGTCATCACGAAGAGCCCTCATTAACCTCCTGATCTGGGCCTCCTTAGACTCCATAGTCCGACCCCCATAACATAGAAGCCGACTAAACTCCAAAACCAGCTCTCGCACTGACCGTGTCCCCTGACATAACTGAAGGAACTGCACCTCTATCTCGTCCAATGCCTCCCTCGGAAAATACATGCGGTTGAACTCCCCTACGAAGTCAGCCCAAGTCATCTCCCGCTGCACTCTCCTAGCAGCCACTGATCTCCACCACACTTGAGCATCACCAATCTAATGGTGGACCCCAAGTCCACCCAAAACTCCTCAGGACATCTCAGAGTATGGAAGTTACGTTCCACACTCGTCCTCCACACATCTGCAGCAGTAGGATCTGTACCACCTGAAAACCGCGTAGTATCGATGCCACGCATCTCCTTGAGCATAGCCAAATAACAACTATGCCCGCCAACATCCGCAGCCACTGGATGCCGCTCCTCCGCCACCACTGGTGGCACTACCTGAGCCTGAGCCGGTGCCACCGCCGGCAACCGCTCTATCAACTGTGCTAACAAGCCCGCAAGATCAACACCAGAGACTCCAACCGCTGGGATTCCCAATCCCGGAACCCTAGCATCACCAATCACTGGAGCATCAACACCGCCCCCTCCGGCCACACTCAAAGAATCCCCCTGGACACCCTGCGACTCGCCAACACCCTCAGCTGTCACACTCAGGTCCGCAGTCTCACTAACCGCTGGGACTTTGCCCCTACCACGACCACGTCCGCGTCCTCGACCATGTCCGGCTCCACGACCACGACCACGACCACGACCAGCAACAGCACCCTCTCTAACCATCTGGACTACCATGAACAGAAGGCTAAGCACGCAATTATACAAACACAAAAATATATATACTCACCGTGGAATCATACAGTAGGCTCGAAGAGGATGTTCTAGGACTCCATGCCACACACAATTGACTAACTCACATAATCAATCAAGAGATGCAATCTCAAACATCTACAGCACAAAGCCTAGTGAACCCAAACCTTGAACCGTAAGGGCTCTGATACCAAACTGAAACGACCCGACCCGTTTTTTTTAATAAATAATAAAAAGTATATAATAATAATAATAAATAATCTACAACTAGTGGTCCCATACCCACTAGCCACCTATCCACAATCACAACCAACAACAGAATAACCAATACCATTAGCCAATAAATATCCAATAATAAACCAATAATTATAAACATGAATAATATCCAAATTCAACCAACATAAAACATAGAACCAGCAACCTAGCAATGTTTCTAACGACCCAACTCTAGCAACTAGCAATGCCAGACAACAACCAATCGAGTCCCTAGAACATCCTCCACTTCATTGCCTTGATTCCACGATCACACTTTGCCTTTACGTGCACCACAAACACAAATTGCAATGCATGAGTATTTATAAACACTCAGTAAGGCAATCCTCCCATCTACTGGGCTATACACACAAGCAATAGAGACATCTCTAACCATCAATCAACAATCAACAATCAACAATAATAAACCAGGGCCAAGCATCGACCTACACCAGTATGGGGTTGCTTCGACCGACGCATGGTATGCATCGACCAGTATGGGGTTGCTTCCATTGCATCGACCGACGCATGCTCGACATAGCATGAAAACCCTAGGTTTATCGCGCCGTCCTCGCAGTTGCATCGACTGATGCACATGTCGAGCATTGTTTCTCCCCGAAGCTTCTCGCGGGATCTTCGTTCCTACAACCACAAAACTCGATCCCAAGCCACAAGAAAGCTTCCCAACTTCCCAAACAACATTCTAACAAGCCTAACAACACATAACAAGCAGATCAGATAAAATCTCCAGCTTAGATAAGCCATGGTCATGCACTTACCTTTGCCAAGACGATTCTGATCCTTACACAAGCAAACAAACACTCCCAGGAAGCTCCCACAACGATCACCGCTACAGATCTCTACAGGAACAGTCTCAAATCACCCAAAATCCTCAAGAACACTCAAGAACCTTTTCTCTCTTTTCTTTTCTCTCAAAAATGGCCAAACTCGCCGAATGAGACAAAACTCGCGTTTAAGGGTTTTCCCTAAACCCAAAACGCAGCGTTTGTCTTAAACTCGTCCGCACTAACCGGCTATGCATCAACCAATGCAATCCCTAAACGAGGATTTCGGTTTGCGGATGTTACACTAATATCGAAGGTTCTCTTCCATCTATGATTTCCTGCGCCGGTGGAGCTATGGTTCACCGACATCGGGATATTTCCTTTATACTTTTGTTTTTCCATTACTCTAGTTCTTTTGCTTTTTCTCTTTTATCGTTTATTTTGTTTCCCCTTTTGAAACTCTATCAAACTTTACATAACCCAAGGATTTTGTTGAGATCTACAACAATCAACAATAAAAGATGGTGTCCGACGATCTCCATTCTTCATGTCCAACTTGCATCACCTTTGTCAAAATCATCTATGGTGGAACCAATAAGCTTTAGATCTGAGGTTTTGTTCATCATCGGGTTCTTCTCCTATGTCTTTTTCGGGTTACACTGCCAAACACCGACCCTACCTCCATTGGAGATGTTTGCTTCACCTCTAAATCTTCCTCCAGCCTCGTACATCGGCTGCTGCTTCCCAAGCAACTTTTTGCTAGCCAAAAGAAACCTAGTTTTCCAACTGGTGGGCGTATTCTCTTGCGGCCCGTTAAGCTTCCAGAAGCCCAATCCAAAAAAAAGTTTTCTAAACTATTTTATTCTAAAGCCCATGTCTGTATTTACTTCTCCCTTGTCCATCCTTAGCCAATGTAGGTATCGTTAATTGTTCTTTGTTCGAAGACTACAAATGGAACAAAATGCTCCTTTGTTGCTATGGTTGTACAAGTTTTATCCAAGAACCCTGCCATTAGATTCACCTAGGATATCTGAACATGAGAGTTTAAACTTTACGAAAAAAGGCTTTATGTCCCCATCTCTCCATTATCTTAGAACCTTGCCTTTAGAATCATAAAGGATTACTCCTCATGTTTTAAGAAGGATGAAGAGGAACGACATTATGACCCCCTCTTCAAGGAGAGGTGGTTACCGAAGCTTCTTCAGGCCTTTTTCTCCTTACCTCCTGATTACCGAAATCACATATATGCAAATTTGTTATTCAGGTAAGACCTTCATACACCTAAAAGCTTGAAACCCAGGTCTGGTTTATTTTTTTCTGCTGCCGTCGAGGACTTCATGCGAGAGAGAACCCACCTATTATGTCACGGTCCCACACTTATCCATTCCAAATCCTGGTTATAATAGCTTTACCTATGATCTTGAGCTTGTCCAATGTATCATATCTGATAACTCTCTAATTTACATGTTTTAGACACCCTTTTTCATCCATGTTTTGCATTAGAAATACCTCAACCTTAGCATTTTTAGGTCCTTAACCTTAGGAATTTGTATTTAGGCTATTTAGGGTGTTGCATTGTTGCATTTGTGCATTTTGAATGAAAACAGGTGCTTTGGAGCCCAAAATCGAGAAGAATGAGGTAAAACCCGAACATGTACCTGATGAAGTGATCGTGCGAGAACAACAGTCCCAACCTTAACCCGACCAAAGAGGATCTAAGAGCAGGAAGAATAACCCGAAGACATACCCGAGCATCCACACTACTCGAACCTCGTGCAGAACCTTGTGTAGACCTTTGGGCAAAGCTGGGAAGCTAGGTTAAAGGGGTTTCCATATATAAACCCCCCTCCTTATTTTCTCCCCACCAAGCTGCAAACACTCACGAACCAGAGAGCGAAAGCTTCTGAGAGAGAGAGAGAGAGAGAGAGAGAGAGAGAGATATTTACACATTTTCTTACTATGTTAGGATTCAATTTTTACTTTTTTTGCTACTCTTTCAGTTTCGATTCTGTATTCTATTACTTTTATCTTCTTTTTAATTCAATGCAACTTTCATTTGTTTGTGTTTTTATGCTATTTACCATGATATCTGAGTAGTGAATCAAAGTTTCTAAGGATGGGAGAGGCGAGTATGTGTTCTTGATCGATTAGGACATCTTTGCTTGATTGTTTTTTCTATAAAAATTCATTTCTAGATTGATATACTTAATGCTATTTTCAGACTGAGAGGTTGAGATTAGATTTAGGGTGTTTTGCCATCGAGAGATGTTGTTGAAATGCTTGAACCAACCAATGCTAGAGATTTACTCACTTAGCCTAAGAGATTAGATGTGTAAGGAGTTTATTGACAATAATGGATCGGATTTTAATGTCTGCATAGTCATGTTCCTCCAACGAGAGTTGGGTAAGGACGATCCAAGGGTAGCCAACAATTGAGTCCTTTCATCGACAAACCAAGGTTACTCCAACAGCAACAAGTACCACAACCGCAACCAACAACAATTAAGGAGGTCATGAATAATCCGAATGGTCCACAAGCTCCTCAAGAGAGGACCATCATAGGAGCAGGAGATGTTCCATCTACTCATACTCAAAGGCATGGCATTCTGCCACCTGCTGTTCAATAAAACAATTTTGAGATCAAGAGTAGTCTCATCCAAATGATTCAGAGCAACAAGTTTCATGGCCTGCCAATGGAGGACCCATTGGATCATTTCGATGCGTTTGATAGACTTTGTAGCCTCACAAAAATCAAAGGAGTTACTGAAGATGGCTTCAAGCTCTGGATTTTCCCATTTTCTTTGGGTGATAAAGCACACGTTTGGGAGAAATCACTTCCCAAGCACTCTATTACCACTAGGAAGCACGCAAAAAGGCATTCATCGCCAAATTCTTTTCCAACTCCAGAACTGCAAGGCTGCGGAATGACATCTCCAGCATTGTTTTGAAAAGCAACTAGACCTTCAGTGAAGCCTGGGAACATTTCAAGGGATACACCAACCGATGTCTGCATCACGGATTCGACAATGCCTCATTGCTAAGTACACTTTACCGCGGCGTAGTCCCAAAGATAATGATGTTCCTGGACACCGCCAGCAATGGAAATTTTCTCAACAAGGATATTGATTAAGGTTGGGACCTGGTGGAGAATTTAGCCCAATCTGATGGGCACTACAATGATGATTATGATCGCACCATACGATTATCTGGAGAGGATGATGCAAAATATACGCGAGACATGAAAGCCCTCTACGACAAATTGGACAAACTCCTCAACCAGCAACATCATGTCCATTCAATCTCAGAGGAAGACCAATTTCAGCATCAAGATGGGAAGAATGCTCAACTCGAGGATGTGCACTACATCAACAATCAAGGAGGCTACAATAAAAGATACAACAACTACAAACCAAACCCAAATCTCTCCTACCGTAACCCCAATGTTGCTAATCCTCAGGATCAAATCTACCCATCCGCAGTCCAAGGAAACCAGGGCCAGCCAAAGCCTTTTGTCCAGTAAAATCAAGGCTATGCTCCTAAGCAGCAGTACTCCAACAATTACCACCAACCAATTGCACCACCTAGATTCCCACCACAACAAGGATCACAGAACCAACCTCAAGAGGCCGACCTACGCGGCTTGATTCAGCAGATCATCCAGGGCCAGACATCGACAGCGATGGACAACGCCAAACGGTTTGCAGAGATGAGCAACAAGATATACTTTGGGTACAATGACCTCAGTGCTAAGTATGATTCTCTCAATACTAAGTTGAGATACGTAGAAGGCAAAAGCATCGCACAACCTCCTCAAAAGCTAGGCCAGCTTCCCTGTAAAGCTGTTCAGAACCCTAAGGATTATGCTACTGCCCAGGCAATCTTTCTTGAAGATGTCGATGATTACCTCACTGAGGACAGTGATGTTAGAGATGGGGAGGATATGGTTCACAATGGGATCTATGAGCACCAATATTACTTATCCGAGTATCAACCTGATCCTTCACTCGACCTGACTGATCAAGTTGGCGATCGAATAGTGGCTCAAGAATCGCTAACTGATGCACCACTCGAGGCTAAACCTAAGGCTTTACCCGAAGATGGTGATTGGATGAGCCATCGGTCAGACATCCAGATGACTGATCGATCTCAACTTCTTGCAGCTGAGTAAGGGGAATTGGAAGAAAGATTCAGAGCAGCTCTTGACGTCCAATTAGAGGCGTTTGCAGAGCCGATGTCTAATCGGAAAGCCCCCTCCTAAGTTATTGCCACCACACGCTCTTAGAGAGGAAATCATCAAAGAGACAGCTCAGCGGGAGATAGAAGTAAAGGAAGCGGTTAAAGAAATTTGGAATGCGATCCTGAGGAGTGGAGTGTGTTTATCTCCTGAACTTAGGTTCAATGAGAAACTGGAGGACCCCGGTTCTTTCATTTTGTCGTGTTCAATAGGCCTCCGGAGCTTCACCAATTGTCTGTGCGATTTGGGAGCTTCAGTCAGTATCATGCCACTTTTAGTTGCCAATAAGATGGGTTTTAGCAATTTTAAACCAAGCAGCCTATAGTTGGTCCTAGCTGATAGGACTATTAGGCATCCGCATGGTATCCTGGAAACTTGCCTCTCAGGATCGGAAGAGTGGAGATTCCTACCGATTTCATGATCCTTGACATGGATAAGGAACCAGAAGATCCACCGATCCTCGGTAGACCATTCTTGGCAACAGTAGGTGCGGTGATAGATGTGAAAAAAGGACAGATCAACATTGAGCATGGAGAGAACATCAAACCGAAATTTGACATCAAGAATGGAATAAAAAGGCCAACCATCGATGGTCAGGTTTTCTCCATCCAAACGATGCCAAGGTTAATCAAGCGTTACCAAGAAGTTCATACTGCCCTTGTTGTAGAACCAGGAAAAGAACCGGAAAATCCGTTGAATAAGTCTGCTACAATGGAGAGGATTCCAAAACCTCTCTCTCCCAAAAACAATGCTTGAAGAGCATGAAAAGTCAAGCTTAGTGACTTAAAACAAGCTCACTTGGGAGAAAGTCCCAAATGTATCTTTTAATCTCTTCTCATTTTATTCCATTTTATTTGTTTTGTTTTGTTTCATTTGGATTTTACAATAGTTATATGTTTCTTCAAGTTCTCTATAAATAAATAAAAAATAAATAGATAATTAAAAAATTCAAAAAAATTAAAAAAAAAAAAAGAAAAACAGAAATTTTGGGGAACCTGAGGCTGTACCCGAATATGTACCCGACGCGCCTAATCGTGTTCATACTCGGGTGGCGAGTGGAGTCCAAATTCCTCAAAACCCTAACTTACTCTCGGTGAAATCCTAGTGGCTGCCTCTTCAATTTAAGGGGTCAAAACCTCTTTTCCCTGAACACCAAACCGATAAGTCCTCAAAACTCTTTAGCTTCCATCTTTCTATTTTTTTCTCTCAAAGTCGAGTGTTCTAAGATTTTCGGGAACTAACCCTATTGATCTCGGTTTAGTCTATGTTCTTCTTTTCAAGGATTCACCTATGGCTGCAACGATCTAAACATATCAAAAGAAGGGAACCAGATCAACCTCCATTGCCGCCAGAACCGCGGGAGAAGGCATCCATGCTCGCGATTCCTGGGGTGGAGGAGAAGTTCCGCATCCCAACCGACGAGTGGACGTTTCCAAGGAGATGATTTACCCGATCCGCCACCCGAGGAGATGCTCGAGCACCCGATCATGTTGACACCCGTGTTCGTTCACCAAGCTCGGTGGTGAGTGCCGTCTGCAGATCTCCATGACGTAGGGAGCTGTCTACGTCAGAGAGAACAGTCACCGACCCAATGGAGGTCGACTTTGACAACGAAGGAGGACGATGGGAGAAAAGCCAAACCGTCCATTCAAGGAGCAGAGCTGCGGTTGCGAGGAGGAAGAGACCAGCTTCAGAGAAACTGAGAAGGTGGCTAAGAAAGCAGAGGACGAGGAGGAGGAGAACACCGATTGTGAGAGCCCTGACAATGAAGAGGAGCAGCGAGAACGCACTCGGATGGCGTTTAGGAGGCTGAATCAGAGAGAAGTAGAGACTTTGGCTAAGCTATTTAAGGGTCTCTACAAGATGAGCTTTGTTGGAACCCGTCACCCCCATCGCGAGACAATGAAACAGTTGGGGATCGCGAGAGATGTCGAGTTCCTTTTCGACATGTGCCACAAGAGCTAGATGATGCGGGCCAACCTAGAATCATACAAGGAGGAGACGATTCACTTCCTTTCCACGCTGCGGTTACATTACTTCGAAGACTACCCGAAGCTGCTACCCGATGGGGGGATCGGGCTCATTACCTTCTCCATGCGCAACAAGGAATATCGGCTTACTTTTAAGGAGATGGAGGAGCTGTATGGTTTCAAGGCTGGTCATGGGGAAACTATGGAAGTAGACAAGAAGGAGTTGAGGTCCTTATCGTTGACTATAGGGGACAAGCACCCTTACAAATCCACAAGCTTCAAATTTGCTCAAATTAGGAGCCCTGTCCTAATGTATTTTCACAAGTCCTTAACATTCACTCTATTCGCTAGGAAGGAAACGGGGAATGTGAATGATTATGAGCTCCAACTGTTAGATATAGCCTTGTGTGGAATCCTGGGTAATGCTAGGGATGGTAGACAACTAGTAGGGGATATAACACTAGCATGGTCTTTTTCTTGCTCGATCAGTTCCTGTATTTGAAGTCATGGGCCATGAAAACCGAAAGGCGAGAAGGATCTGGAGAAATCTCCATAGGAGGATTGGTTACGCCAATATTAGTGGCTTGCGACACGCCTCCAAAAAGAGTGGTACACGAGCCGAGATGGCTGGATGTTGAATATCTCACATTGGCGAGATTCCTGGCTTATGAGAAGCCAAATGAAAGGTTGCTCTTCAAGTTTGTTCATCCAGCAGTCGGAGTTACTAATATGATATTGCCCAACGTTGTGATCACAAAAATCTGGCTAGGGGCAAACATAGACTTCATTCCTTCATTAGAGAAGTTGTACAACCCTGAGGTGGAATCTGAAGCTGAGGAAAGAGAGCCAAGAAGGCAAGGACAGGGAGAAGATTCGGAGGACTACGATTTTGAGGAGTACGTTCGCTCCCATAAGCAGCCAGTAGGAGTGAGAGAAGCACACAAGAGGATCGGGTGGTTGAAGAGGATGAACAAGTTCTTAGCATGGAAAGTGAAGGATCTTACCGGCACGGTCAAGGTAATGGAAGTTCCGATCGGGGAGCTACAAGACAGGGAAAGTTGTGCCTCATCTCCCACTCCAGCTTACACGACCACGTGGATGGGGAGGAACGGACGACTAGGAGGGATCCGGGGTTTGGCACCTGCAGAGCCTCATTGGGCGTCATCATACTATCCACACACAGAGGAGGATGCTACCAGACCTGATAGATCACGGAGAAACCACTCATATGCCTATCCAACGCCTCACCGGACGACCTACACGATGCCCTACCCAATGATACCCTCGAGCACACATTCGGGCGATCACTCGGGTCCTTTCCCTCGGACCTACCAAATGCCATATCCAATGCCTTACTCGATGAATCCTGCGAGCAGCTACACATATCCATCGTGCTACCCGATGCCGTACCCGGTGAGCTACGCGATGCCTTACCCGATCAACCCCTTGGATGCTTGTTCGAGAAGGTTGTCTGTGCATATTACTGAGCTTTCTGATGAGCAAACCCTGGCACCTACTGAAGCCGGCGACGACCCTGGGTACACTTTGGCGAGCATGGAGGCTGCCACAACCTCTTTCTTCACCTACCCATGAGGTACCACCTTCATCCCCACCATTGTTCATACAATTGTATTGTGTTTTATTTTCTTTGTGTGATTCTCAGATTTCTTTTTCAGACTTTAATTACACAAGGGACTGTGTAATTTATGTTTGGGGGAGGGTTTGAGAATGTATTTAACATGGTGTTTTATTTTCTTATCTTCTAGTTTTAGTCTGCATCTATTTGCATAAAAAACCCAAAAAAAAAAAAGAGTGTTCATGTAGTTGCATTTACATATTAGGATTGAGTCTAGATTGCTTCATATAGGATTTTTGTAGATGCAATTTAGGGTACAATGATCAAAACCACCTTATTTAAGTCCAACCTTAGGATTGAAGTTATAGCCCTTAATCACAGTTCATTGCTTTGATCAAAAAAAAAAAAAAAAAATCACAGTTCATTGTTGCTAGATCAATCTTTAGAAAAAAATGAAAAATCTTTGTTTAAAACCTTGTGTCTTTTGAATGCTCCCTCCACTTGTGTGAAACTTGCTTGAACATTGCATCATCTTTATATTATTGGACTTAACCTGAACTTAAATTGTCTTACTTATGGAATTTGAATACTTGCTCATGGTAACTCTAACCTCGGGTTAATACTCCATTTTTACCAATGTTTTCGTTTAACCTGATTCGTGTTTCCTTACCCTTGAACCCAAATCTTTCTTTCAAACGTTGTTGTGAATTGTTAAGTGAGGCCTTTTCATCGTGCTATAGGTTGTGAAACCTTGAGCGTATTGAGAACGACAAAGAACTAGCTCTTGTTTTAGCTAAGTTTAGAATCATTTGGACTAGCTAATAGAATCGGTTTTGAAAGATAGGTGGCTAGCATGATCATTTGGGGTTGGGTTGAGGAATAAAAGAAAAATTTAAGAAGAAATTCCCTAAGGTTCGATTCAATTAGCTCTAAGTCTCTAAGTAAAAAAAAGAGAAGAGAAAAAGATCTTGCTATAGTCTCCTAGAAAAGAAAAAAAAAAATATATATATATATATATATATATATATATAGGAATATTATTAGGAGTTTAGCAAAGAAAAAAAAAAAGAAAAAAAAAAAAGAAAAGAGTTAGATGTTTAAAGTTTAGACCTTAGGGATTATAAAAAAAAAAAGGGGGGGGGAGTTAAAATCAAGGATGTGAGTAATTTTATTCTAGGGGGTTTGATAAAAGAAAAGAGTGAGTGAAAAAGGGTAGATTATCAAGAGTTAAGTTTTGTATGCCCTAATTGTTCTCAATCTTAGATAGTTTTCACAACTGTCTAGCATTCCTTCTTTTGAGAGAAAACCACCCAAGGATATTGTTCGAAATCACCCTACTAAAAAGTCTTACCCTTTAAACCGATTGAGCTTGATTCACTTTCCATTTGCAAGAATTCGCGAAATACTTTAATGAATGTGAAAGAGATGTTTTTTGGAATTGCAAGTCCTTACTTTTAGTTTGAGGATGAACTAGATCGATGCATGGTGATAAGCATAGAAAAATATTTGTAAGTATGTTGATTGATCTTATCACCATTAAACTATCTTTAAGGACTATAGCTTGAATCCTTCGCTTAGCTCATAAGGTTATGAGTCCCATTTTTAACCTCTTCCTCCTACTTCCTTGCTAGAGGACTATTGATAACTCTCTAATTTACATGTTTTTAGCTCATAAGGTTATGAGTCTCATTGATAACTCTCTAATTTACATGTTTTAAGCATCCTTTTTATCCATATTTTGCATTGTTTTTACCCTAACCTTAGGATTTTCAGGTCATTAACTGTAGGAATTCGCATTTAGTCCATTTAGGGTGTTGCATTCTTGCATTTGCATATTTTGGATGAAAACAGGTGCTTTAGAGCCTAAAATGGGAAGAAACAAGGTCAAATCCGATTACCCCATCCTTAGGAGCTTTCACATTTTGATTGTTTACATTTTCATTCATAACTCGATCACTTACCCGAACAGGTACACGATCACCTGCTTCGAGTACACCTTCGATCTGTTCATACTCATCTTGTTTACTCGATCACCCCACCCGATCTTGTACTCGAATGCTTGCATCGAGTGCTTAGGTCGTGTGGTTCTTGTTTATTTGCTTTCTTTTGTTTATTTTAGGATTGTTAGATCAAACCATTGATTGCTTGGCTTGACTTGCATAGTTCTGATCATATCTCATCTGCTAGCATAACAACCATTTGGATTGATAACCCTTTGTACTTGGCTCAATCTGATGGCCACTACAATGAGGAGTACGATTGCACTGTGCGATCTATTGGAGAGGATGATGCAAAGTACAAGAGAGACATGAAAGCCCTCAATGAAAAATTGGATAAGCTCCTCAGCCAGCAGCAGCATGTACATGCCATCTCAGAGGAAGAGTAATTTCTGCAACAAGATGGGGAGAATGCTCAGCTAGAGGATGTGAACTACATCAACAACCAAGGAGGTTTCAACAAAGGGTTCAACAACTACAAACCAAACCAGAACCTGTCATACCGTAACCCCAATGTTGCTAATCCTCAAAACCAAGTCTACCCATCCATAGTCCAAGGGAACCAAGGCCAGCAAAAGCCTTTTGTTCAATACAATCAAGGCTATGCTCCTAAGCAGTAGTATTATGGACATTACAATCACCCAATTGCACTACCTGGTTTCCAACAACAGGAAGGTCCGCAAAACCTATCTCAAGAAGCTGATTTACGCGGACTGATTTAGCAGATGATACAAAGTAAAGCCTCAGCTGCAATGGACAATGCCAAACGATTCGCGGAGATGAGCAACAAGATCGATTCTGGATATTGACCTAACTGCCAAGTATGACTCTCTCGACACTAAGCTGAGATACCTAGAAGGCCACCACAACACCCAACCACCTCCGAAAATAAACCAGCTTCCAGGTAAAGCTGTTCAAACCCCAAAAGATTATGCCACTGCCCAAGCCATCTTTCTTGATGATGATTTTGAGGACAACCTCACTGAGGACAGCGATGTTCAAGATGGGGAGGATATGGATCACTATGGGATGAATGAGTATCATTACTACATATCTGAGTATGAACTCGAGCCTTCACCCGAGGAGACTGATCTAGTTGATGATCGAGCACTTGTTCGAGAATCACAAATCGATGAACCAGCCGAGGCTGAACTAGATAACATACCCGATGATGGTGATCGGATGATCCATCAGGTATACGTTCAGATGACAGATCAACCTCAACTACCTACGGCTGAGGAAGGGGAATTAGAGGAAAGGTTCAGAGCTACTCTTGACATCCAGTTAGAGGCGCTTGCAGAGCGTATGTCCAAGCGAAAAGCCCCACACGAACGTCGAGACGAAATCATCAAGGAGACAGCTCAGCTGGAGATTGAGGTTAAGGAAGCTGTCAAAGATATTGGTAATGCAATTCTGAGGATTGAAGTGTGTTTAGATCCTGAAATGCGAATTGAGAAAAAATTGGAGGATCCCAGCTCTTTTACATTGCCATGTTCAATAGGACTTCGGATTTTTGACAACTGTTTGTGCGATTTGGGAGCTTCAATCAGCATCATGCCACTATCAGTTGCCAACAAGATGGGTTTTAGCAGTTTTAAACCGAGTAGTCTGTATTTGGTTCTAGCTGATAGAACAATGAGACACCCCATTGGTATTCTGTAAAAATTGCCTCTCAGGATTGGAAGAGTGGAAGTTCCTACTGATTTCATGATCCTCGATATGGATAAGGAACCAGACGATCCGCTGATCCTACGAAGACCATTCTTGGCAACTGTAGGAGCACTGATTAATGTGAAGCAAGGGAAGATCATAATTGAGCAGAGCACTTCAAAACAGAATTTGGCATCAAGAAAGGAATTAAAAGGCCAACCATTGATGGTCAAGTCTTTCCCACCAAGACAAAGCAAAGAAGATTCAAGCACCACAAAAAAGTCGATACTACATTTGCTGTGGAACCTGGACAAGACCTGGAAAATCCATTAAATCAGCCAGCTACAGTGGAGAGGATTCCAGAACCTCTCCCTCCTAAAACCCGTGCTTAAAGAGCATGAAGAGTCAACCTTAGTTACTTAAAACAAGCTCACTTGGGAGGAAGTCCCAAAGGTATTGATATGCTCAAATTAAACCCTAGAGCTACTCTCTCAAATTCAGAGGTCACTGTAATACTTAGGGGTCAAATTCCACAAGAACTCTAGACTACACAATAAATTATAAAGTTTTATGATTACGCTAAACAAGTTTATTTAAATAAGAAAAGCAATGCAAAATATTAAAAAAAACTGTTGTAAATTCAAGGAATTAAAAAGTTAGGTCTAGGGAATTTCTCAGGCAATTACAAAATATTAAATCAATCAATAAATTAGGATTCAAACAATTCAAAATCAGATCTAGAACTCTAAACTCTTCTGTAAAATAAATCAGTTCTCACTGCAAATATTATATAAATTTAAAACTAGAAAATCCAAATCTCTTTGTAAAATTCTAGATTAAAAATCAGCGTTGAAAACAGGTTTAGATTGTTCACAAAATTACTAAATCAAATCTCATTGCAAGAAGTAACTTTGCTCATCAAAAGGTTTTATCAGGAAAATCAATTATATTCTCATATCAATTTATCCTATGTTATTAATTCTAGATGCCCAATCAAAGATTAATATGAAGATCTAGAAAGATAATGAATCCTAAGTAAACAGATCTAATAAATCATAAAATCCCTGTGAAAAACCCTGAACCTAACAAGCAAACTACTCAGACATATTCAATGAAGAACAAAACATAATTCTGAATAATAAGCAATTGAAATTAAAAGAGTAAGAAGAGGGAGTTCAAGAATTCTTCTCTCAAAGATCTCTCTCCCAAAAGCTCTCAAAATCTCACAGGGTTCCATAAAGTAAAATTTTCTAGAAAATAACTTAAGGGTTTCTAAAACCTAAAAATACTATATATATGTCCTAAAAACGTCCAGGGGCTTATGTTGCAATTGTGGAAAACTTTGGGCAAAATTGTAAAAGTTCCAATTTTGAAGACTTGTGTGTCGGATTGTCTTGGTGTCGACCGATGCTCCTTCGGTGTCGGTCGATACTGGTAGATACCCGTGTTCTCTCTCCCGACCCAGTAGCAGTTGTGAAACTGACTTTCTTTGTGGTGTGGTGAAAGAAAGATGTATGGAATGATGATGTATGGAATGAATAGAAGTCAGGGTGTTTCAATTCCCCTTATGCAGTTGCAGTATAAGAGGTGTCAATCCTATCTGAGTGATTGTGAACAATTAAGATGTGCATATGAGTCTAAGTCAAGCCAATTGTAAAGATTGTTTGTCACTAACAATCCTAAAATGAGATATGAAATGCAGAAAGTAAAAACAACTAGAACAAGATACTAAATGCAAACAGAACAGACAAATTAAAGCTATAATGAAACTAGAACAGAGATAGACACTATGCTAATGAACTAATGCAAGACAAGTAATGAACAGGAAACTACGTGAATGCAATGGAAATGAAACAGGAATGAAACAAGACAATCACAAATCAAAAACACAAGTTCTGGGGATGAACTCGAGCAGCACTCGACCGAGTGTAGGTCGAGTACGTGGTCGAGCTAGACTTAAACGTGAAAACAGAGCAACACAAGAAAAACAGAGCAATGCTAAAACTAATCAAACAACAAGCAAGCAATGATATTTAGACTAAGATTTCAATAAACAAAGAAGGCCTTGAGGAGGGATTCATGGGCTGAGCTAATCATTGTGGTTATCTAACTTGGTCAACAAATCTCAAGCAAACATTGAGCTGATCTCTAGACATACTATTCTAAGACATGTTTAATCCACTCTCATGGCAAGAAACAATCAAACCTATGCATTTCTAGACTTGTTCTCACAAAGAAAAGAATCTACACAAGCAGGCATTAAGCAATACATCTCAAACCAAACAAGACTTCTAATCTCTTAGCAAGCCTAATGGTAAGCTCTAGATCTAGCCTTATCTATGCTCCTTAGACATTGGTGTGATGCTAAGATGCTTGAAATCAAACCCTACCTTCTCAGATATAGGATCAGCATTAAGATCATCTAGCCTAGAAGAGATCTACAACAATCAAGCTTGACCAAATCAAACAAACCACAAGATCAACCCAGCCTAACCCATCCTCAAGGTCCTAAACAAACTACTCACAAGAACACATGGTGAAATATGTCAAAAACCCAGAAAATAATGAAACTTGCATCATTAGAAAGATGAAACAGAGATCTACAATATTGATGAAGGAATAAAACTCGAAATCTTAATACTTTGAAAGTTATGAAACAAACAAAATATAAGAATCTAGTCTTTCTCTCTCAAACAAGTACAAAATCTAAAAAAAAAAAAAAGTGCAAAAGGAATAATATCTAAAAAAGGTAAAAACTAGGTTTTAGACTCTCTAAAAAGCTGGATTCTTTTTTTGGCTGCAAGTACAAGGGCCTTATATAGGAGGTGAGGTGGAAGCCCTAAAAATACAAAAAGTCAAAGTAGTCAACGGCTCGGTCAACTCGACCAGTGCTCGGTCGAGTGGCTGGTCGAGCTGGCTTCTCTCGTGCACTCTCCACTCGGTCGAGTCCTCCTCAGCACACGGTCGAGTGGTGGTCGAGTGGTGCGGTCGAGTTGGACTCCGGACCTTGATTCTACAGCCTTAACTCTCTTGTTTTCTCCTCAGGATTGCTTCACTTCTCCTCAGCATTGCTTCCATGCTCCTTAAGCTCCAAAATCACCTGTTTATGCATGAAAAGATGCAAATGCAATGCAACTATACTCTAATGCATGATTAGTCCTAAAGCTACACAATAATGGCCTAAATGGATAGCAAAAGATGCAAAAGTTGTGAATAAACTAAGGGAAAACAAGGTAAAATATATGAACATCAAGTTGCAATCCGCCGATCTCCTCGACGTAGGGACCTGTCTACGTCCGAGCGAACCGTTACTGACCTGATGCAAGTCGATTCAGATGCAGAAGCTCCCTCCACTTGTGTGAAACCTTGTGTCTTTTGAAAGCTCCCTCCACTTGTGTGAAACTTGCTTGAACATTGCATCATCTCTATATTATTGGACTTAACCTGAACTTAAATTTCCTTGCTTATGGAATTTGAATACTTGCTCATGGTAACTCTAAGCTTGGGTTAACACTCCATTTTTATCAATCTTTTCGTTTAACCCGATTCGTTTTTCTCTACCCTTGAACCCAAACCTTTCTTTCAAACGTTGTTGTGAATTGTTGAGTTAGGCCTTTTCATGGTGCTATAGGTTGTTAAACCTTGAGAGTGTTGAGAACGACAAAGAACTGGCTCTTGTTTTAGCTAAGTTTAGAATCATTTGGACTAGCTAATAAAGGTTTAGAATCATTTGGACTAGAATCATTTGGACTAGCTAGTTTAGAATCATTTGAATCATTTGAATCGTCGCAACGTTTAGTTTATCCTGCCATAAAGGCTTCTCGTGAACTTATGTACCTGGCAACCATGCCTTTCCCGGCTCCTACCTGCTGCAACTCCCATTCCCGGGACTCAAGCACCACCGGCCGCACAATCCTGGCACAGCAGCCACACATTCATGACCGCTCTGGTCATAAAACCCTGTTGACCCACTGGTCAACACATCCAAAACCCGATATTAAACCACCATCAATCTCTCGAGGACTACATTCAGTCGTTATGTTTATACTCACGTCCTAGGCATTGCTTTCTCCCAACTCTTCCACCCTTAGGTCGCAACCTTCGAGCCATACCGATCTCACTCTCAGACCACCGTCTTCGAGTTATACCGTCTCACTCTTGGACCATAATCCTCAAGATCTCGGTATCAGGGGAACTACTCATCCCCTTAGGGGAACATCATCCCCTCTGCCACTCTTGGAGCCCTCAGCCCTTTGAGCTATCGGTATTCAGGGGAATCGCCCTCCCCTCAGGAGCAACAATCCTTAACGACTATAAACATCGCCCGACCAAAAGTACCTCCTGTGGTCCGAGTAAAAAAACCAATGTTACACCTGCCCACTCAACTTCTAATATCCAACTGGATTAACCACCAAGCAGAAAAATATCTGCTCCAACTGCATATATCCACCTATCCGCCTCAATTAGGCTTGATACCTCTCGAGAAGAATCTCGCACCAGTCATCTACAACTGCTCCATCCTCCTAACCTAAGATGGAAAGTCCTCAACATTCGCAGCCCTCGGCTGCACCCCGCCACATGCGGCACAACTGGAGCCTGCACTGGTACCCCTCTCGGTAACCGCTCCAACATCACGTCAAGAGATCCGCCAAGCGATCATCTCGACCCTGGGCTTCACTTGCTGCAACCCCACACCTGGGTTCCCAGCACATCCGGCACGCTCACCAGCTAACTTCCTCTGGTCCCTCCTTATACGCTTGCGACCCTCCGACGTACCTCTTCGTGGAAACTCTGGACCACACACTCGCTGGCTTCGGGACCCGCCCGACAATGACCACGACCACGTCTCGTCCACGACCAACAACTCAAACACCTTTAACCACTGCACTTCCAAGAACAGAGGCTAACACGCAATCTTAACATAACACAAAACACAAAAACCAAAACTCACCGTGGAATTACATTGTAGGCTCGAAGAGGATGTTCTAGGACTCCATGCCACACACAATTGATTAACTCACATAATCAATCAAGACATGCAATCCCAAACATCTACAACACAAAGCCTAGTGAACCCAAACCTAGAACCGTAAGGGCTCTGATACTAAACTGAAACGACCCGACCCATCTTTTTTTTAATAGATAATAATAATAATAATAATAATCTACAACTAGTGGTCCCATATCTACTAGCCACCTAACCACAAACACATTCAACAGCGGATAACAATACCAATAAAACCAATAATCCAATAACCAAATAATATCCAATAATAAATAACCAATATCCAAAACATAACCATTCCAATATCAAACAACAGGAAACAAGGAACCAACAACCTAGCTAGTTCTAAAGACCCAACTCTAGCAACCTAACAATGCTAGACAACATCCAATCGAGTCCCTAGAACATCCTCCTCTTCATTGCCTTGATTCCACGATCACACTTTGCCTTTACCTGCACCGCAAGCACAAATTGAGATGCATCGGCATTTGATAAACACTCAGTGAGGCAATCCTCCTATCTACTGGTCTATACAACAACAATAAAACAAACCAGGAACATGCACAAAGCGACCCGACACAATCCGGTTACTTTCACAAAGGGTGTCGACCGATACCCGAAGGTGTCGACC
This sequence comes from Camelina sativa, assembly GCF_000633955.1. Taxonomy (NCBI): domain Eukaryota; kingdom Viridiplantae; phylum Streptophyta; class Magnoliopsida; order Brassicales; family Brassicaceae; genus Camelina; species Camelina sativa. The sequence continues at coordinate 13,361,406 of NC_025692.1, read as the reverse complement.
AACACTGGACATCTAAGTGTCGACCAACACCACTTGGGTGTCGACCGACACCTGCTCGGCACTCCCAAAACCCTAATGGTGTCAACCGACACCTCCACATGGTGTCAACTGACACTTGCTAAGTAACCGTGCCGTCCTATATTGTGTCGGTCGACACCACTGCCGAGCAGTGATTTCCTTCGAACAGAACCTGCGAATCTCGCCTCCAAACTTCTCCTTTTCGTTCCACACGATCCCAGGAACAAATACAAGCCTCTGGAGCTACGAAAAACTCACAAACAACCAAAAGAAACAACCAAACAATATACAATATCACAAAAACAGAGATCTTAGCTTAGATGAGCCATGGTCATGCACTCACCTCTCTGCAGGAAGATTCTGACCAATAATGAATGAATCTCACACTCCCAGCAAGCTTCCCACACATTCCTAGCCTTGAATCCTCACTCCCACAACAAGATCTCACCCACAAAGCCTTGAAATCTCACAATCTCTCTCTAGAACCTCAAGAACAATTTTCTCTCTTTGTTTTCTCTAAAAACGGCGAGAAAAACACCAAAACACGACCTAGGTTGTTTTTCCCACTTAATAGTCCGGTTTTGTGGTTTTCCCTAAACCAAACCGACCAAAATCGACGATTAAATCAATCTGATTGAACCAGATAACATTGGTGTCGACCGACACCACCATAGTTTTAGGTATGTTTTTGTTATTTTTATTTTATCATTATTATTGATGGTTTTAGGTTTTTGTTTCAAGGAGGATGCATATAGAGATATATCAAACTCAATTTGATTGAACTTAGCCTAGTTCATACTCGATGTCAAGCAACCAAAGGAAGTACAAATGGTTAGTCACCACATTTTCATACAACAGCAGAACTCTAGACAATTTTGGGTAACCATAAACGTCTAAAAGTCGACAACATGATTCCATCAAGGTGACATTGTTCTTAAACCCTACACTTTTCCTTATGATTTTTAATCCTCAACTCTTTCTTCTTTCCCACCGAGGACGGTGTGATTTAAGTCTGGAGGGAAGGATGTTACATCCTATACTAAGGCTAGTTTCTATTTTGTTGACTTGAGACCTTTTTCACTTTTACATCATAATTTTGACGTTTTTATCGAGTCACATTTTTTTATTGAGTCAAAACTAGTAGGGGATTATGATCTTATTCTAACGGTTTATTTGATTTGGATTAACACTCTTATGACTCTTGATTATGCTTGAAAACAGAACCGAAGTTTGGAAAGACTGTGAGCCGACTCAACAATCCCCAAAGTCCCTATTCGATGGATATTCAGATGATCTAACATTGTCTCTAAATTTTATATGACCTAAACCGGACTTAATTATCAAGCCCTGGGAATTGGTGTACATTGGACTAGATCTCTACATTCAAGCCACACAAGAAATTGCACTTCTTCAAAAGTATGTTCCCCTATCTCTTCCCTTCAACACTCTAAAAAAAGAGAGAAGCAAAAAAAAAAATTAAGAAAAAAAAAATAAGGATGTAGGTAGCAAAGAAGTGAACCAAGGGATGTTGCGTAAACCCGNTGTACTTCTCAATTAATATAGTAGGATAATTATTTTACGTATATATATATATATATATATATATATATATAAATAAAAAATAAATAAAAAAATAAAAAAGAGAAAAAGAGCAAGGGATCTATAAAAAAAATGATACCATAGAAAATTAGGGAGAAATAGATTCCTTGGAAGTGATAAAAGGGAGAGGAAAGGAATCATACGAAGAAAGTCTTGGCTTGAAGAGAGTCAACAAGCCATTGATCGATTTTCCCTTGGTAAGATTTCACTTTTTATAATTGCTTTAATTTATGTAAAGAGATGACAACGGAGATTTTGAAGACTCTAAAGAATTGTGGGATCAAGGAGCGTTGATGATTCTCATGGTGGATTACAAATGGAAGTTCCTAATGTCAAGGCAAAGAAGAGTGCAAAGAAGATATCCCCAAAGATAAGTGAATTCTCATTATTTTCAAAACCTCTTTTCCATGATTTAGTTTGATTATTTGCTTGAGGACAAGCAAAGTCTAAGTCTGGGGGAGTTGATAACATCATTATTTTACCCATTTTAGCTATAGTATTAGTATGCATTTAGTAATAGTTTGACATGATTTCAAGACGTTAATGTCTATTATCAAGTATTTTAGGTTTCAAGAAGGTTTTACAGGTTTTATAGCAAAAAGGACCAAAAGACAAGGAAAATACGTTTCAGGAAAGATTCAGAGCTTTACAGTACGGGCAATGTTTGAAGAACTTCTACACTTCACATTTCAACGTACTTGGTGTCTATGGAAATCTGGAAGAGTCATCTGTTACCTCGAAGTAGAATCAAGTCAATCTATTCATTCATCCAGAAGTTATGCCCAATTTATCGAGACGTGTTACAAAACGACGTAAGGAGAACCAATCAGCCAATTGGACTTTTAATGAAGGCCTGACCAGCGACCACCACAGCGGCCCAGTCCAAACCTTCACCAAGTTCTAGAACATTCCTACGCCGCCCCTTGTCCTGAACTCAAGAATAAAAGACGTTTCTACCCTTACAAAACCCTAAACCTAGACAAAACTCTATAACACTACAAGAAAACAGTCGATTTGAGACGGAAATCTGCGACGGCATTACGCCCTCGCAAATTTGCAACGGCTTTGCGATTAATTTGCTAGAAACACGAGGGTACTTGCAATTCCTTCGCAAAATTTGTGACGGCAATATCCCTCGCAAATTTGCGAGGGAGTTAATACAGTTTTACGACTTCGCGAATATTCCTCGCAAAAACCTCGCACCTCCCTCGCAATATTGCGACAGATTAGCGATGACGTATTCCGTAGAAAATTTGCGAGGTAGTTGCAAGGGATGATGATGTCGGCAGCCACGTTTTCCCCGAATGTAACTGTTTTGTCGGCAAAACAGTAAAAGCCTTGCAAATCCCTTGCAAGAAAATAAAATTTTTAAATATCCCTCGCAAATCCCTTGCAAATTTTCTTGAAAATCCATAGCAATTATTTTTAGTAAGCCTATAAATAGCAAGTTCATGATCCATGGAAACCACAACACAAAACACTTGCAACAAAAACACTTTTACTACCAAAAAATATCTTGTGAAAGAAAAAAAGGCTGCAAAAAAAAAGGCCTAAAAACTTTTAAATTCCATAATAATGTTTGGAGGCGGGCATCATGAGATATACACAATGCGACAGTGGATGTACAATCATAAAGATCCGGAGACCGGTGATGTGACGAGAGAGTTTTGCGCTTTCATGGGCATCATGTACCAGGCGACAAATTGAGACTTTGCTCGTGAAAACGGTACAATATTTTGTCCATGTCCTAAGTGCTGCAACGATAAATATTTGGAATATAATCTAGTGAAGAAGCATCTTTATAATAGAGGATTTATGCCAAATTACTATGTATGGTTTCGTCATGGAGAGGGTTGTAGCAGTAACGTTGGAAGTAGTAGTATGAATTATGCTGTTGATCAACCTAGTAATTATGGGCATCAAGAATCTGATCAATTTGGTTTTTATGGGTATAATGAGGAAAATAGATTTCATGATATGGTTAATGATGCATTTCATGAAACTACTGCTGCATTTGCTGAGAATAATAAGGAAGAACCCAACGTAGATGCACAACGTTTTAATGCTATATTAGATGCTGCAAATCAACCTATCTATGATGGATGTAGAGAAGGGCATTCTAAGTTATCATTGGCATCTAGGATGATGACAATGAAAGCTGATAATAACTTAAGTGAGAATTGCATGGATTCTTGGGCTGAACTCATTAAAGAGTATTTGCCAGCTGATAATGTATCGGCTGAGAACTACTATGAAATACAGATGTTGGTTGCGAGTCTTGGATTACCATCTGAAATTATTGATGTGTGCGTTGACTATGGCAGGAATGTCGGTTTTACGGGAAGCCGAGATATCAGCCTACTCAAGGAAGGACGCGAGTGCCATATAAACATATGTGGTACTTTTCTGTTGCTGATAGATTGAAACGCCTATACCAATCAAAACGGACTGCAGCGGCAATGAGATGGCATGCAGAACATTCTACTGAAGAAGGAAAAATTACACACCCATCTGATGCGAAGGCGTGGAAACATTTTCAATCGGTATATCCTGACTTTGCTCAAGAGTGTAGGAATGTTTATCTTGGGTTGTGTACAGATGGTTTTAGTCCATTTAGTATGTCAGGGAGGCAGTATTCTTTATGGCCTGTTATATTGACGCCATACAATCTTCCTCCAGATATGTGAATGCAAAACAAATTTCTGTTCTTGAGTATTTTGGTACCAGGTCCAAAGCAGCTGAAGCAAGCTCTAGATATCTTCTTGCAACCTCTGATTCATGAGCTGAAGCATCTGTGGTATGAAGGTGTTCAGACGTTCAATTCGTCGCGAAAACAGAATTTCAATATGCAGGCAGCGCTAATGTGGACGATTAGTGACTTCCCTGCGTACGGAATGTTATCTGGGTGGACAACACACAGAAGATTATCATGTCCTTATTGTATGGATCGTACCGAGGCATTTCAATTAAAGTATGGGCGAAAACCTTGGTTGTTTGATTGTCATCGTCGGTTTCTTCCCTTGCATCATCCGTACCGGAAGATCAAGAAGTTGTTTAGAAAGAATAAAGTTGTATATGTTTCTCCACCAACTTATGTCTCTGGAAATGATTTGTTTGAGCAGATTGATTACTATGGCGCTCAAGAAACATGTAAATGTGGGGGTAACTATCACACACCAGCAAACATGCCAGAAGGATATGGAGCTGATCACAATTGGCACAAGAAGAGTATTTTTTGGGAGCTTCCATATTGGAAAGATCTTCTATTGCGGCACAACCTTGACATGATGTACATCGAGAACAAACTTTTTCGATAATTTCATTGTTACGCTTCTGAATGTGCAGGGTATTACAAAAGATAGTAGGAAATCTAGGTTGGATTTGGCGGAAATATGTGCAATGATCGATATACATATTACAAGAGATGGGAAATTATCAGTACCCCAATTTTGATTGTCAGCAGAGGCTAAGAACTTGTTGTTCGAGTGGGTTAAATCTGAAGTGAAGTTTCCAGATGGATTTGTCTCAAAATTTTCAAGATGTGAGGAGCAAGGCCAAAAAATTTCAGGTATGAAGAGCCACGATTGTCATGTCTTCATGCAACGGCTACTACCATTTGTATTTCTTGAGCTCTTCCCAACACATGTTCATGTAGCTATTGCAGGTATATAAGTATATAATGATATATATATATATATGTATTAATATATATATTTATTAATTAATTTACCCATGAATTTTTTATACTTTGGTTCATAGGTATCAGAGTTTTTTTCCGGGACTTATGCACTAGAACATTGACCAGTGATGGCATAGAGCAGTTACGAGAAAATATTTATGTGTTAATTTGTAACTTGGAAAAAATCTTTCCCCCTGCTTTTTTTGATGATGTGATGGAACATCTTCCAATCCATCTGCCACATGAAGCTGATCTTGGTGGGCCAGTGCAATTTCGCTGGATGTATACTTTTGAGCGGTTTATGAAAGCTCTTAAAGGAAAGGCCAAAAATCTTGCCAGAGTTGAGGGGTCGATACTCGCCGGGAGTTTAACAGAGGAAACGTCTCACTTCACATCATACTACTTTAACCCCACCGTGAGAACCAAAAAAACACGTACTCGACGATATGATGACGGAGGCGTTGCACCTACATATAACGTTCCTGATGTTCCAAATATCTTTGCTCAGATAGGAAGACTTGCTGGAAAGTTAAAGGAAGTATGGTGGGAAGATCATAGCTATTGTCGAGCAGCTCACAATTACATCTTGAGGAATCTAGATTATGTTCAACCTTTTGAAAGGTATTCTTTTTAAAAAACTAAAATTAATTTTATTTTCTAAGATAACGAACTAACAAATCTCTATTTTTTTAGACTTTTTGAAATGCAGATTCGTGAAGCATATTCGAATTTAGAAGAATATGACTATGGGGCTTATAAAGAGCGGGATTTCGCTAATTGGTTAAAATACTATGTAAGTATATATATGAAATAAATTAAACTATACGTATTATAATTTTTAATTTAAATAAACTTATGGTCCAAATATCTTTTTCCTTTATATAGGTTCAGAATGGATGTGGAAATGAACCCTTGCCTCTTTGGTTGCATGAGCTCGTTCAAGAACCAAGAGCGAAGATCACTACCGCTCCGATGTACTTTACTCGCGGTTATAATTTTCATACGTGCGCACACGGAAGTCGCAAAGCTACAGCAAATTATGGAATCTATGTACAAGCTAGTGATAGCGATTTCTATGGCGTTTTGCAACAAATATTAGAAGTTAATTATCTAGGCCTTCTGAATCTGAGATGCGTGCTTTTCAAGTGTAACTGGTATGATCCATCGGCCCAAGGCGTTCGAGTAAATAATTGGGGAGTTGTTGATGTGAATGCGAACAGATCGTACCCCAAATTTGATCCTTTCATCCTAGCATCACAAGCACAACAAGTGAGCTTTCAGTCCTATCCTCGTTTAAGACCAAGATGTGAAATGTGGTTATCAGTAATTAAAGTTAATCCTCGAGGCCGTATAATCGGGTTAGTTGATGATCAAGTCGTCTTGCAACAAGAAAATATCGGTGAAATTTCCATTCCAAACATATCAACAGAAGATGTTATCCACATTGATCCACAAAACAAGCAAGTAGAAGATGTTGATGATGTTTCTGAAGAAGAGGGTGCATTAGACGAATTCGAAGAGTCCGATGATGGAGAAGATTCTAACGATGATAATGTAATTTCTAGTAGTTCAGAAAATGAATCTGATTGACCAATTGTAGTTTTTGTTGTTTTAAAAAAAAAAGATTTATCAATTTGCGATGGATTCGCGTTGGAATTGCGAGTGAATGCTTACAAGGTCTCGCAATGTCGTCGTAAGTCCCTCGCTAAAGCCTATACCCTAAACATTATTTGCGAGGGACTTACGACTATACCCTAAACATTTAAACATTGCGAGGTGTTTGCGATTGATTTGCTAGTGATTTGCGAGTGACTAGTGAGGGAATCTTGCTAGTTCTCGCAAATACGTCGTTACTCCCTCGCATATTATATACCCTAAACACTAAATGCTCAAACCCTAGTGCTTCTCATCGTCGCGGTCCCTCTGGTTCTAACAACACAAACCCTGGTTCCCACAATAACCGCCATGCAACCTCGCAACCCCTGCATGTGACGCCTCCTTCTAAGACGCCTTCAATATCTCATTTGTATGGTGGCACTGCGCCGAACCCTAACATTCCTGCATCTCAACCCGCGCGTTCTTCCTCTACAATCATGTCCCAACGTCTCAACAACCTGACTTTGGAGGAGTTACTCGATAGTCCTGGACGATCTGGTTTAACTAAACTAGATCCTCGCCGACCTCCAGCAACTCTGTGGTAAGTTTTTTTTATGTTTTTAATTTGATAATATAATTAAAAAGTTGTATTTGTATGGATTCTGAAAGTTGTATTTCTTTTGAAGGTTTGACCAAGACTCCTCTGTTGCGGCTACTGTTTGAAGCATATTTGAAAGAGATTTCAAACAGCCCTATGCCAATTGGACTCAGACGCCGATTGCAGTGGTAGACCGTTGGTATGAAACGTTTGCTGTAAGTGAAGTCTCTTTGTTTGCTATTTATAATATGTTTTCTTTGCCTTAATTAAATATAGACTAATCCTTTTTTTTTTGCAAGCAAATATACAATTGGGACCGTTGCATAAACGATAGAGTGAGGCAAGAGTTTGCGGACAAGTTGAAGGACAGGATGTGTGATCAAGTGTCACGGTGGAAGTTAAAGTGAAGCTTAAAGGTGATGAGGCAAAGCCATGGTGGATTGATCCTCAAGTTTGGGCTGGTCTAGTTCGATATTGGCTTGATCCAAAATCAGAAATCAAGAGCAACCACAGTCGGAATGCTCGCTATCATGATCCGGATGGCACTGGAATATACAAGCACCGTTCAGCCAAACATCGTTTAAAGCATGTGCTCGAAAGCATGTAAGTTCGTTAAGTGTTTTTTTTCTTATAATTATGCCTTTTGAACTCTTAATATTTGTTAACTAATCAATGTCTTTTTTTTTTTCAAGTCTAAGATCACTGGTGAGATAACTCCGGATTTCCTACGAATCTTAGAAGACACTCATCGAAAACCGGATGGCTCATTTACAGATGGCTAGTCTGAGTCCGTGTTCAATGAGGTGTCGTCCAAGATTCAAGAGTTGGAATCTGAGCTGTGTACAGGGGATAATGGAGAGAGTTCTGCTTCTGGTGGGGTGCCCATTCATATCAAAAACAAAATTTACACTGAGGTAAGTTTCAAATTTGTAGTTCTGTTGGTTTTACAAATACTCTATGTTGAACTGATGGTTGAACTGTGTTGTTAAGTTAACTAATGATTGTATTTCTAATGATTTTGTGATATCTTGCGATTGTTTTGTTTGAACTGTAGAACTTTCATCATTGTTTTGAACTGTTGGTTTTAAATACTCTATGGTTGAACTGTTGCCATTGTTTTGTTTGTGATAATTTGTGATTCTTGTGTATGTGATATCTTTGATGGTTTTGTATGTTATAACTGGTGATTCTTTTGTATGTCATAACTTGCAATTGTTTTGTGATATCTTGTTTTCTGATATCGTCAATTGTTTTGTATGTGATAACCTGCGATTTTGTTTGTTGTTTTGTTGTTAGGTTTCTCCGAAGAAGAAAAACAGGATTTTTGGGATTGGTTCGCTGCAGTTTGAAGCGTCCTCTACCAGTAGCGGTCGACCACCTCCGTCTCCAGCTAATGATCCGGTTATATTGGCTCAGGAACTTGCTGCAGCTGAGGAGTGTATCCAAACCCATGCAACTCAAATCCAAGAAAGTGCACAAAGAATGCATAGCTACGATGCATGCTTTGACTACCTCGCCGAAAAAGATCCTGAGTTTGCTGCCAAGTTCCAGAACTCGACCAACCAACAAGAGACCAACCTAGAAGGCACCAACCCAGAGGGCACTATCCCAGATGGCAACACCGGTGAAACGGGAGCAACTAGTAGCCAAACTGGGACCAGAAACGTGACCTCTCTCTCTCTCTCAATCCTTTTAAAAACTCTTTTTTAATTTGTTCTGATTGTAATATTTATGTTTTATTTTATTTAGAATTTTATTTCTCGATTTTCAATTATGTTCTTTATTTTATTTAGAATTTTATTTGTCAATTTTAAATTCACAACAAAATATCAAACAAAATGATTTAAATTAAATATCAATTCTGTTCTTTTTTTAATTTATGCACAACAATTTGCGAGGGATGTACTATGGCAATGTTGCAACGTATTTGCTAGAGACAAATTCGTTGCAAATTGCTTCACAGTTGCGAGTACAAAATCCCTTGCAATGTGCGTTACATCCGCGAGGAAAGTAATCCCTCGCAAATTGCGTGTCGTTTGCGAGAAAAATAATCCCTCGCAATGTGCGTTACATCTGCGAGGAAGGTAATCCCTCGCAAATTGCATGTCGTTTGCGAGAAAATTGTACCCTCGCAATTTGCGTGAGATTTGCGAGGAATAATATTCCTCGCAAAATTTGTGAGACGCGATTTGCGAGGAACGGGTGTGTCTCGCAAATCCCTTACTATTGTCAATTTGCGAGGGATTTGCGATGTATTCTTCCATCACAAATCGACTGTTTTCTTATAGTGTAAATACTCTTCTAAGTCCTAGGGTTTAGGGTTTGCCTAAAAAGTGTTCCTTCAAGTGCCCTCAAAGTGTGCCTTCACCGAGCAGCCAAGAGATCACGGCCAGAGGAGCAGCCAACGACCTAAAGCCCTCTCTCGTCCCTCTTTTTGAAGCTTTGAGATCGACCAACTCTTTTCTATTCTATTTGCTTTGTTCTTTGTTTCTAAAAGAAGAAGATCCTTACAACTTTGTTTGACAATCATTGAAGTAATATCTAAATTCGTTTTCTCTATTTATTCTTTTATGTTTATGAATTGATTAAACCTTGCTTTGATGATTCCCTTAAACATGCTAGAGTAGTTTTCTAGTTGGGTTTAAAGGGATAATCAAAGGGGGGAGATGATCTTAGTTTAGGTGGCAATTGTTAGGGTTTGTTAGATTTATATTCTTGTTTACTTTATACTTTAATTCTAAGTTTTTGCTTAATGCTTAAAGTTAGCCTCATGAACTAACTATGATCTAAAGTGTGTGTGTTTTGCCAAAAGCTTGCATGTGTGCTTGACCCAGCTTAGATGTATGAGGAGTCATAGGAAGCACATACCCCTTACCTACGGAATCTCATGGATTAGAATCGAACTTGTTTAACATGCTTTGATCGATGCGTCGTTGCCTGCGACAATTGAGTCTCATAGTATAGAGATCTTAGACGGTTAGCTTGTGAACTATAAGTTAATGGTTCATTCGTGTTTCGTAGTCCGAGTTTTAGATAAACAAACCAATCCTAAACTTTTCTAGATAGATAGATCATTGATCCCTTGTGATTTCTCTTGATGCTCAACGCTTGTTTTACTTATTTTACTTGATTTATTAACGTTTATTGCTTACTTACGACCGTGACAACCTAAATCCCCATTTTTATTGAGTCCTAGCCTTACTTACTTCCGACGGATTCCGTTAAACAACAACTCTCTCTCTGTGGGATCGATCCTTAAATACTACTACTGATTAGCTGTGCACTTGCAGCAGTTGTGTGCTCTTTTAAGGTAAAAGATTTGAAGTGATAAAAACCACGCACATCAATCATCAAGAGTTAAGCTTTGTATGCCTCAATTGTTCTCAATCATAGATAGTTTTCAAAATTGTCTAGCATCCCTTCTTTTGAGAGTTAGCCACTTAAAGATATTGTTTGAAACCTACCTACCAAAAAGCCTCACCCTGGAAACTGATTGAGTTTGATTCACTTTCCATTTGCAAGAATTCGCCAAACACTTTAATGAATGTAAAAGAGATGTTCTTTGGAATTGCAAGTGTTTACTGATAGTTGGAGGATGAACTAGATCGATGCATGGTGATAAGCGTAGAAAAATATTTGTAAGTATGTTGATTGATCTTAGCACCGTTTAACTATCTTTAAGGACTATAGCTTGAATTTTTTGCTTGGTACTATGAGGTTATGAGTTCCCACTTCCAAACCTCATCCTCTTACTTCCTTGCAAGTGTACTAGCAAGAGATAAATTTGGGGGTGTTGATAACTCTCTAATTAACATGTTTTAGACACCCTTTTTCATCCATGTTTTCCATTATAAATACCCCAACCTTAGCATTTTTAGGTCCTTAACCTTAGGAATTTGCATTTAGGCCGTTTAGGGTGCTGCATTGTTGCATTTGTGCATTTTGGATGAAAACAGGTGCTTTGGAGCCCAAAAACGGGAAGAATGAGGTAAAACCCGAACATGTACCCGATGGATTGATCGTGAGAGAAGATTAGTCCCAACCTTAACCCGACTCAAACCTCGTGCAGAACCTCATGTAAACCTTCGGGCAGAGCTGGGAAGCTAGGTCAAAGGTGTTTCTATATATAAACCCCCCTTCTTATTTTCTCGCCACCAAGCCACAGACTCTCACGAACCAGAGAGCGAGAGCTTCAAAGAGAGAGAGAGCGATTTACACATTTTCTTACTTTGTTAGGATTCGATTTTTACTTCTTTTGCTACTCTTCAAGTTTCAATTTTGTATTCTATTACTTTTATATTATTTTCAATTCAATGCTGTTGTAAAACACTTGTGGACTCTATAGACCGACCCGCTCATAGTCCGTTAGGACATGGCCTTACGGCCCATGTACGGTTCGCGCATGTACGGCCCATCGGCCATTGCTTTACGGCCCATGGCCTATTCTATGTACTAGTCGGTTTATGGGCTTTAGCCTTTGTACAACATATTATATATACTTGTAAACCTCGACATTCATCAATAAGACTAAGAGATTTCGTCCCCTAAACTCTCTAGTTTACAACACGTTATCAGCACGATAGCCTCTAACCCTAAAACCCTAAAACCAGCCGCCGCTTCCCAAACCCTAAAAACCCTAAGGCAGCCGCCGCTGATCCTCTTCTCTCTTCCAAAAACCCTAAACCGCTTTCGTTCTTGCTTCCATCCGAGGCTAAACATCTTTCTGTTTGAAGATCTCTTGGTTCACGAGTATACCTTAAGCTCGTGATCAAGTTTCTATCGACAACTTGATCGAGGTTCGTGGTCCGTGTTCGGGGGTGAGTTCGTGTGTTCGCGGTACGTGATTCCGGACGAGAGAAGTACAAAGGAGTGGTTCGTGGGAAGCTGTTCGTGGTTCGTGGTAGCTGTTCGTGGGAAGCCGTTCGTGATCCGTGGAAGCTATTCATGGTTCGTGGTAGCTGTTTGTGGTCCGTGAATGAGAGAGAGGTACAAACGAGGTCTGTTAGCTCCCGGTTCATATCCAGTCAGATCCAAATCGGTGAAAGGTAAAAATATGGCCGAACCCTCTTAGAACCCTATTATCGAACATGAACATTAACAAACTATTAAACCCCTAATACATCCAAGTACATAAACAAACAAACCTTAAAGTTCTATCCATGTAAACCTTAAAATCGGATTGCATAGGGCTGTTAGGTTGTTTGTAAATTGCACCAAACTTTGTCAAACTTAAAATCGAATTTGGTTGTTTGAATTGTTTGTTGCATAAGAGCCTAGAACTTGTATTTGTTAAAATCGAATATTGTTAAACTGTTCTAAGATTTAAAACTTGGATCATTCATGCATCATAATTAAAATTGGATCATTGCATAGGATGTTAGAAAATCGGCTGCATGAATTCATCCTTAGGATTTCTTAAACTCGAAAATTTAGTCTTTTGTTCTAGGGTTGAAAATTCCGATTGAACTAAAAACTTTTGTTAAGTTCCTATAAACATTAAAACATAAAATCGGAAATTAAAAACTATGGTTAGGAAAAGTTCCTAATCAATTATAGTAATTATCTTAAACCCTTGAAACAATATTTACTAAATCTTAGAGTAAAAGGAAATTTAAGAAAAAAGGAAATCCTATCTAGAAATAAGGAAATTGTTGCATGCATACATATTTGATTTTGTTGTCTTTGCATGCATGATTTTAAACCAACGAAATCTATAATAGGCAAGGCATGTTTCGGTCTCAAATACCGCATGACCTGAATAAATATTTGTTGCATGATTCGATCTCAAATATCGCATGCTAACTATCGGTTGTCTACCCTATATGCAGATGGCAAACCTCAAGAGCTTAGACTATCCCATCTTACAAGCTTCTGGAAAGAACTACTTGGAATGGGTGAAAGACACCGAAATCCACCTAAGGTCAAACGGCCTTGCTGGTTGCATTGATGAGGAAGTTGAGAGCACTGACAAGAAAAAGAACAAGTGTCTCGAACATATGCACCATCATATTGCGGAGAGTCTCAAAAGCCAGTACCTCTTCATAGACAATCCTCTCGCCCTTTGGACACAGCTTAAATTCCGTTACGGGCACCAAAAGACGGTGCTCTTTCCAAAGGCCGAGTTCGATTGGAAAAACCTAAGGATCCAGGATTACAAATCCGTGGAGGAGTATAACTCTGAGCTTTTTAGGATTGTCTCACTCCTTAGGTTATGTGGAAAAGAGGTGACTGAAAGGGAGCTGATAGAAAAGACCTTGTCTACTTTCAGCCCTAATAATAGAGTTCTTCAGCAACAGTATTGGCATCAAGGCTTTGCCGACTATGGGGCACTCATTGAATGTTTACTGCTAGCTGAGCAGAATGATGAGTTGTTGCTGATGAACAGTGCTATGAGACCTCCCGGTACAGCCCCATTACCGGAAGCAAATAAGGTTGATTTGGGAAAGAAAACTACAATAGAGTCTAAGGAGCCAAAAGATCCCCATGAGACCAAATACGTCCACAGAGAAAGACACTACGGCCAAGGCCGTGGTGGTAGAGGACGTGGTGGCCGTGGCGGACAGGCCGGCCGAGGAGGCCGCAGACGTGGTGGTAAGGGCCGTATGTCCTTTACACCACACACCAAGGCCAAATCGGTCTGCCACAGATGTGGTATATCAAACCACTGGTCCAAGACTTGTAGAACTCCCAAACACCTCATTGATGCATACTAAGAAGTTCTAAAGAAAAATCCGGAAGCCAACTATGCGTACATCGATGATGAAGGAGACTTTGATCATGAGAATGACGACTTGCTAGAGACTTCCGATTGCCTTCATATGGATGATTGATTTTCGTTTTAATGTGGTTTAATTTCAATGCTTTTATGCTTTATTTTCCTTTATTGTATTGGATGATTATTTTAATTTAAATGCAATGGTTCTTTTATTTTATAATTGTCCTATTAAAATACAAAATTATGTCCTATTTATAGAAATGGCCAAGGACATGAGTGAACTAGTGGTGGACAGTGGATCCAGCCACACTATACTAAGAGACAAAAGATATTTCATAAATCTTATAATGAAAAGTGCAAATGTTAGTACAATTGCGGGTATAGCCAACATGATAGAAGGCTACGGCCAGGCTCACGTTTTGTTGCCTAACGGCACACACATTGAACTAAGTGATGCCCTATACTCACCCAGCTCTAAGAGAAACTTATTGAGCTTTAAAGATATAAGATTAAATGGTTATCATGTTGAAACCAAGGGTGAAGGAACTAAAGAATTCCTATACATTACAGAAAATGTAAATGGCCAAAAGAAGGTCCTAGAGACTATACCTGCACTAGCCACTGGTTTATACCATGCTAAGATAAACATGATAGAAGCTAACATGGCAAAGCACAAAATGTTCACTGAACAATTCACTCTATGGCATGACCGGTTAGGCCACCCGGGTTCGAACATGATGCGTAAAGTGATTAAGAGTTCGAATGGGCACAACCTTAAAGAGAAAAAGGTTTTCCCTAAAAATCTCACTTGTGTAGCATGTGCACAAGGGAAACTAATCACAAGACCGTCACCAGTAAAAGTCACAAAAGAGACTTTACATTTTCTGGAAAGGATACAAGGTGATATATGTGGACCAATACACCCACCATGTGGGTCGTTTAGATATTTCATGGTTATGATCGATGCATCAACCAGATGGTCTCACGTTTGCTTGTTATCCACAAGGAACCTAGCATTTGCTAGGCTGTTGGCTCAAATCATACGATTAAGAGCACACTTTCCAGACTTTCCACTTAAGACTATACGTCTAGATAATGCTGGTGAATTTACATCCCAAGCGTTTAATGATTACTGTATGTCCATGGGGGTGAGTGTGGAACATCCTGTGGCACATGTCCATACACAAAACGGATTAGCTGAATCCTTCATTAAACGTATACAATTAATAGCTCGACCATTGTTAATGAGATCGAAGCTTCCTGTGTCGGCTTGGGGACACGCGGTCTTACATGCAGCAGAACTCATACGCATCAGGCCATCTAGTGAACACATATATTCACCATCCCAACTATTATCGGGTCAAGAGCCAGACTTATCCCATCTCAAAACATTTGGTTGTGCCGTTTATACACCCGTTGCTCCACCACAGAGAACTAAGATGGGACCTCAAAGGAGGATGGGAATATATGTGGGATATGAGTCTCCCACCATAATAAAGTATCTTGAGCCATTGACAGGAGATCTATTTAAGGCCAGATACGCGGACTGTCAATTCGTTGAGTCCGAATTCCCTACGATAGGTGGTGAGACCGGCAAGCTGGTCAAGGAATTAACATGGAATCAAACATCCTTAAATTGGCAAGATCCTCGAACTCTAGCATGTGATGCAGAGGTTCAAAAGATTATACATTTACAACAGCTAGCTAATCAATTGCCAGATTCCTTTGCTGACCCAAAGAGAGTAACAAAATCGTACATACCAGCTTGCAATGCACCAGTACGTATTGATGTTCAAAAGGAACACAATAAACAAGTTGCTACAGAGTCTAAACCACGTTTGAAACGAGGTAGACCGTTAGGTTCCAAAGATAAAAATCCTCGAAAGTCTAAAGGTGCAAAACAGACCGAGGTTCAGGGAATTACCGAAAAACCAGACATGGCCGCGGAAATAATTAATGTACCAGGTGAAGTTCAGGACGCTGAACTTCAAGAACCTGAAGGAATTGATAACAATGAAGTATCAATCAATTACATAATGTCTGGAATAAAATGGAACCGGAAAAATGTCGACATTGATGAAATATTTATAAACAAGGTAGCACTTGAGATAAATGAGGATCTAGAACCCACATCCATATTAGAGTGCACTCAAAGTAAAGATTGGCTTAAATGGAAAGAAGCCATTGATGTGGAGTTAAACTCTTTAAAGAAGAGAAGTGTGTTTGGTCCGATCTTAAGGACGACACCTACCATTAAACCAGTTGGACACAAATGGGTCTTTGTAAGAAAGAGAAATGAGAAAAATGAGATAGTGAGATACAAAGCACGGCTTGTAGCACAAGGATTCTCTCAAAGACCCGGCATAGATTATGAGGAGACATACTCCCCTGTGATGGATGCAACGACTTTTAGATATCTAATAAGTCTGGCCATAAGAGAAAATTTGGATTTACGGTTAATGGATGTTGTAACCGCCTATTTATATGGTCCACTGGATAATGAGATTTATATGAGATTACCAGAGGGTATAGAACATAAATGTTCAAATGGTACTCGAGACCAATACTGCATAAGGCTAGACAAATCGCTTTATGGACTGAAACAAAGTGGTCGAATGTGGTATAACCGACTAAGTGATTATTTAGCTAAGAAAGGCTATAAGAACGACCCAATCAGTCCATGTATATTCATAAAGAAGTTTGCAAACAAAGGATTTGTGATAATAGCAGTCTACGTGGATGATTTAAACATCCTCGGTACCTCTGGGGAAATCGCCCAAAGTGTANAAGTGGAAAGAAGCCATTGATGTGGAGTTAAACTCTTTGAAGAAGAGAAATGTGTTTGGTCCAATCTTAAGGACGACACCTACCATTAAACCAGTTGGACACAAGTGGGTCTTTGTAAGAAAGAGAAATGAGAAAAATGAGATAGTGAGATACAAAGCACGGCTTGTAGCACAAGGATTCTCTCAAAGACCCGGCATAGATTATGAGGAGACATACTCCCCTGTGATGGATGCAACGACTTTTAGATATCTAATAAGTCTGGCCATAAGAGAAAATTTGGATTTACGGTTAATGGATGTTGTAACCGCCTATTTATATGGTCCACTGGATAATGAGATTTATATGAGATTACCAGAGGGTATAGAACATAAAGGTAAAAGTGGTACTCGAGACCAATACTGCATAAGGCTAGACAAATCGCTTTATGGACTGAAACAAAGTGGTCGAATGTGGTATAACCGACTAAGTGATTATTTAGCTAAGAAAGGCTATAAGAACGACCCAATCAGTCCATGTATATTCATAAAGAAGTTTGCAAACAAAGGATTTGTGATAATAGCAGTCTACGTGGATGATTTAAACATCCTCGGTACCTCTGGGGAAATCGCCCAAACTGTAGAATACCTCAAGAAAGAATTTGAGATGAAAGACCTAGGCAAAACAAAATTCTGTTTGGGATTGCAGCTTGAGTACAGAAATAATGGGATCCTTGTGCATCAAAAGGCATACACAGAAAAAGTACTCAAGAGATTTAATATGTAGCAAGCTCACCCATTGACTAGCCCAATGGTTGTTAGAAGCTTAGACTTGGATAAAGATCCATTTGCTCCTAAGAAGGCCAATGAAGAAGTTCTTGGTCCTGAAGTGCCTTACCTCAGTGTTATAGGAGTGTTAATGTTCCTGGCTAGCCACACTAGGCCGGACATATGCTTTGCCGTGAACCTCCTAGCAAGATATACTTCTTGTCCGACTATACGGCACTGGAATGGTATTAAACACGTCCTACGGTACCTGCGAGGGACGGTTGATTTTGGTTTATTTTACACTAACCATAACAAAGATGATCTAGTTGGTTTTGCTGATGTAGGTTATCTGTCCGACCCACACAACGGTAAGTCACAAACAGGTTATGTGTTTACGGACGGTGGTACAGCGATCTCTTGGCGTTCGATGAAGCAGACTCTTGTGGCCACATCGTCAAATCACGCGGAGATCCTAGCCATCCATGAGGCCAGCCGTGAGTGTGTTTGGTTGCGGTCCATGACTCAGCATATTCGGACGGATAGCGGCTTAGAAGACAGCAAGGAAGCAACCGTCATCTACGAGGACAATACGGCTTGCATCGCACAGCTCACGGAAGGATACATCAAGGGAGATCGGACGAAGCACATACTGCCGAAGTTCTTCTTCACACATGAACTACAAAAGGCCGGAGAAGTTCAAGTGGTGCAAGTACAGTCCTGCGACAACTCAGCCGATCTCTTCACCAAAGCATTGCCGACATCAACGTTCAAGAAGCTCTCGCACAAGATTGGAATGCGGAGGCTTCAGGACTTGGAGTGATGTTTGGATCAGGGGGAGCAATGTGTGTTGTACTCTTTTTCCTTCACCAAGGTTTTTTCCCATTGGGTTTTCCTGGTAAGGTTTTAATGAGGCAGCATCCCCTAAGCACATTGCAGCGATCCCATCCAACATAGGCACGGTCATCTCGTCCAAGGGGGAGTGTTGTAAAACACTTGTGGACTCTATAGACCGGCCCGCTCACAGTCCGTTAGGACATGGCCTTACGGCCCATGTACGGTCCGCGCATGTACGGCCCATCGGCCATTGCTTTACGGCCCATGGCCTATTCTATGTACTAGTCGGTTTATGGGCTTTAGCCTTTGTACAACATATTATATATACTTGTAAACCTCTCTAGTTTACAACAAATGCAACTTTCATTTGTTTGTGTTTTTATGCTATTTACCATGAGATCTGAGTAGTGAATCAAAGTTTCTAAGGATGGGATAGGCGAGTATGTGTTCTTGATCGATTAGGATATCTTAGCTTGATTGTTTTTTCTATAAAAATTCCTTTCTAGATTGGTTTACTTAATTCTATTTTTGGACCGAGAGGTTGAGATTAGATCTAGGGTGTTTTGCCATCGAGAGATGTTGTTGAAATGCTTTAACCAATCAATGCTAGAGATTTACTCACTTAGCCTAAGAGATTAGATGTGTAAGGAGTTTATTGACAATAATGAATTAAATTTTAATGTCTGCTTAGTCATTTTCCTCCAACGAGAGTTGGGTAGGGGAGTGACTAAGGTTGATTGTTTCTATCACGAGAATATTTTTGAAAGGTTTAGAAATTCATTGTCTAGGGAATATTTGCTTGAGGCATGTGAGATATCCCAAATTGATCAGGAGCACTTATAAGTCGATTACCCCATCCTTAGGAGTTTTCGTACTTAATTGTTTAGCCTTTTACCTATAACTCGACCCATTACTCGAACTGGTACGCGATCACCAGCCTCGTGTATACCCTCGAGTTGTTCATCTTTGTGTTCTTGATTTCTTTTGTTATCTGATTACCCACTCGATCCGGTACCCGAATGCTTGCATCGTGTGCTTAGGTCGTGTGGTTCTTGTTTTATCTACTTTTTGTTTCTTTTAGGTTATTAGATAAAACCCCCATTATTGCTTGGCTTGACTTGCATTGTTCTGATCACATCTCATCTGCTAGCATAACAACCATTTGGATTGATAACCCTTTGTACTACAACTGCATAGAGAATTGATACCCTAGGTGAAAATCTTGTTATCAATCTCCTTCATGTTTTCATGACGAGTATACGAAACATGCCCTCATCACCACTTCCACACGCTATGATTTGTCTAAGTTCAACTCTCAATCCTCGATAACTCTTGCAATCAACCTCAACCAATGGAGCAACATCACCTTTGCTCAAACCCTTGTCAAAGCACTACCTCGTGTAGTTCTTCTTGTGCCGGCGAGAAGCACGTCTTTGGCCCCTTCACCAATGCCATTTTGTATTTTAACATTTGCTAATCAGTCCTCCTTTGACTCGCTCTTGGAAGACTTGTTGATAATCCTTGATCTCACATGTATCAAAAAGCTTCATATATTTTGGTTCAAAGCTCTCAAGAAACCATTATCGACTAGCCGTTTCTATCATGTTATCTCTTTTATGTTGGCATTGGGGAGTGCCCTTTCTTGTTGTATTTTAAAATTTTGAATCTCTGGTTATATTAAATGTAATTATATCTACACATATATCTTAGTATAACATTTGACAACACTTAAGATGCATTAAATCCAAAAAACTCAAAGACCCTTGTAAAGTCCTTGGAAACTTCCGACGGATTTCCAAGGACACTTTGATTCTCTCTGAAATCTGTCGGAAATTTCCAAGGACGTTCCGATAGATTTTTTTTTGGCTTAATAAAAATTTGAGTGGTCAATCAAAATACATGAAAGAATATTCATTTCCCTCATAAATTTATCGGAAAATTTCGATAAAACTTTCGAGGGAGTATATTTTTCCAACGGATTTCTGTGTCTAAATAATAATTACCCACCTAATTTTTGTTTCCGCGACAAAACCCAAATTGTTTTTGTTTCTGCGGCAAAACCCTTAATTTTTTCTTAAGGATTTCTTATGGATGTAACCCTCTGAAATACTTATACATGGCCACAAAATTATTTTCGTCAGCTACTTGCAAATTTTTTTCCTTGACATCGTTCGTCATCCTTGTTGTCTTTGTCGTCGTTCTTCCCGTTGCCACTGTTATTCCCCCATTGCCGATGTTCTTCCCCTCCTAGCTTTCTCTCCTTCTCTTATACAACATTATGTAATTAGGTTTCACACTTGCTTTGTTTTCATGAGTTTACTAGTTCTTTTAGTTTGAGATTGTTAGTTGTTGTAATCTTGTTAGAATTAGGTTTTGGAATCCATAGAATTAGATCTTGGTAAGTGTCCGATAGATATATTTTAAGTTTGAGAGTTTTGATAATATATGTATAACTTTTATAATATTCTCTTTTTTTTTGTTGATTAATAATTTATGATTTTTTTAATTTAAAAAATAGGTTTTATGGTGAGGAATTCCAAAGTGTCTTACATTCTCTATCTCCTTCCAATGTCCCCTAGACGAGGAATTCCAACTCTCCACCGATGATGACAATTGAAGACTTAAAACAACCTTTCCCGATTTTTTTTAAAAAATATATAATAATCTTTAGTGGTCTCATATCCACTAACAACCTAACATCAATCAACAACAATGGATAACCAAACTATACCATTAAACAAATAAAAATCCAACAATGAAATAAACCAATAAAGTCAATAACCAAATTCCAACATCCGACAATGTGCTATCGACTCAACTCTAGCAACCTAACAATAGCTAGACCACAATTAATCAAGCTTCTAAAACATCCTTCTCCTCATCGTCTTGATTCCACGATCAGACTTTGCCTTTACCATCACCACAAACACAAATTGAGATGCATGAGTATTGTCATAAACACTCAGTGAGACAATCCTCCCATCAACTGGGCTATACACACAAGCAACTGAGATTCCAATGTTAAGCAACCAATAACAAACACAACAAATCATAGCAAACCAGAGTCAACTGCCTGCTGACTAGTGGGTGTCGGCCGACATTGACTGCTGGTGTCGACTAAGACTGCCTCTCTGTGTCGATCGACACTCCTCCTTGGTGTCGACCGACGCTGCTCCTTAATGTCGACCGACATTCCTCCTCGACCCGGAAAAACCCTCGATCCTACACTCGCCAAGTCTCTGTGTCGTAAACATCTTGGTGTCGACCGACACCCACCTGTTGTCGATCAACACCGACCCCGCACACACGTTCTGCTCAAAGCCGAAAGTCGAAATACCGCTTCTATCCATCTCCAATCCATCTAAAACTCGACAAAAAGCCTCAAGAACCTATAGCAACCATATAGGAACCAAACAAGCATGAAAAACACCACAAACAACATAGAACAAGCAAAACAAAGGAGATCTCAGGCTTAGATCAGGCATGGTCACGCACTCACCTCTTTTACAGGAAGATCTCACCCAAAAACGATGAATCCAACACCTTAGGAAGCTTCTCCTTCGTTCCTAGCAACAACAATCCCTTCCAGAACAACACCAAAATAGCCAAAAAAAACCTTAAACTCTCAAGAACACCCTCTTTTCCTCCTTCTCAATCTTTGGAACGACAAAAGCGAAGGAGGCGAGAAAAATAGGTTTTCCTTCACCCAATAAGTCGACTTCCACCTTAAATACGTCGATTAAGAATTCCACTTGAACCAAACAAAAATGACAATTTAATACAACCCGGTCGAACCTAAATTTGCTGGTGTCGATCGACACTCCCCCTGGTGTCGATCAACACCCACCCTCAAATTAGCTATTTGGTTCGCGGAAGTTATAATTCTCTTCCACCAACAAAGATTCGTCCGAATCCCACAACACTGTCTATCTGCCAAGAACCTCCGTGCAACCGTCAACACGGCCCGCACGTCCTTCGACCGGACTGGACACCGTCAGCCAAGGTTTCCTATGGAATTCTCACAACAGCCTGCAAACCTCCGACACATCCATCGAGGTCTCCCTCTAGTCAATATACTCACATCCTAGATATTATTTGATTGCAACTCAGTGTTTTCCCCGTCCGCGGTTGCAACCAACGAATCATGTCGGTTCGCTATCAGGCTTGCCACCTTAAGCTATGGCATCCAGGAAGTCACTCTCACCCACTCCCCCCCCCCCCCCCCCCCC
>NC_025692.1:13334023-13337112 GCF_000633955.1 Camelina sativa | reverse complement strand
TAGATCTAGAGACTATCATTAGGCTTGCTAAGAGATTAGAAGTCTTGTTTGATTTTTGACATATTGCTTAATGCTTGCTTGTATAGGTTCTTTACTTTGTGAGAACAAGTCTAGAAATATATGAGTTTGATTGTTTTTTGCCATGAGAGTGGATTAAACATGTTCTTAGAAATTATTGTCTAGAGATTAGCTCAAGTTGTTTGAGATTTGTTGGCCAAGTTAGATGACCTCAATCATTAGTCCAGCCCATGAATCCCTCCTCAAGACCTTCCTTGTTTATTGATTTCCTAGCTAAAATCCTGTTGTTTGATCGTTGTTTGATTTGTTTTGGTATTGCTCTGTTTTTCTTGTGTTGCTCTGTTTTGCGTATTTGTCCAGCTCGACCCTGCACTCGATCTACACTCGATCGAGTGCTTGCTCGAGTTCCAATCCAGAACTTGTGTTTATGATTTATGTTTGTCCTGTTTCATTCTAGTTGCATTTCTGTTGCATTCATTTAGTATCCTGTTCATTACTTACCTTGCATTAGTTCAATACTTGCATTACCATAGTTTCTATTTCTGTTTTAGCTTCATAATTGTCATAATCATTCTGTTCCATTTGCATTTAGCTCCTAGTTCTTGTAGTTTTACTTTCTGCACTTTCCATTTCATCATAGGATTGTTAGTGACAAACAACCTTTACATCTGGCTTGACTTAGACTCATATGCACATCTTGATTGATCACAAACACTCAGATTGGATTGACACCTCTTTTACTACAATTGCATAAGGGGAATTGAAACACCTTGCCATCCATTCATTCATAAGTCATCATTCCATACATCATTCATCAACACCACAAAAAATATTTGTTTCAATTTGGCGTCGTTGCCCATTTGAGTGTTTATTTGTGACAATTAGGGTCATTATTAGTCTAAGATTAAGTTCTATTGCTACCTTGATCACTACTAATCTCGATTCTTCTTCTGCTTGTCTGTGTTGAGTTTCAGGTACCAACTCGACCATCAACTCGAGCTAGCACTCGACCGAGTGCTGATCGAGTACCTGATCGAGTCACAACCCGAATACATTTGTCTTCTCATCTCAGTCAGCCCGACCTTCAACTCGAGCCTGTGCTCGACCGAGTACATGTTCGAGTTAGTAATGATGTACCACAACAGTATGTTCAATTACATACCCATGCAACATCAACTAGTATACCAGGCTGAATTGTATCCCTCTCCATGGTTCCAGACCTCACAAGCTCAAGAACCTGACTTAAGAGCTATGATGCAACAAATGTTGCTTGGGCAAGCCACTAAGCAGATTGAGGAAGCAAGGCGATTTGCTGAGCTCCACCAAACGTTGAATTCTTATTCTTCTGGACTGAATAACCAGTTGGAGAGACTGAGCTCTACAATCACGAACATGGAGAGTTGCATGGCTTCTACTTCCTCTCCTACACCAAACCAACTTCAACACCCAAGGGAATGCACTGCTAAGGCCATTCATCTCAATGAGGCAGTTGTCACTGAGGACAGTGAAGTTAAAACTGGGGAGGATTGGTCATTTCTTGAAGCTCAAAGTGAAGATTGTGCAAAACAAGCTGAAGTTGACAAAGAACTCGACCCCCCACTCGAACACACACACGATCGAGTGACTGATCGAGTTTCCAGTCGAGTTGATGTCCCAGAAGCTGTTAAGCCTGCTAAGTACATTCCTCCTGCTTATAAACCACCTCTACCATTCCCAGGACGTTTCAAAGCACAAAAGCTGAAAGAACTCAGAGAAATTATTGAGAAAAGGGAAAAGTTGGCTTTGCAACAAGAGAAGGAGTTAGCTTTACAACAAGGGGAAGTCATTGAGAAGGAAGAAGTCATGGCTTTGAAGGAAGAGGTTGTGATTGAAAAGAAGGAAGTGAGGGTCATTCAACAGGAGGTTGTCATTGAAGAGAAGGAAGAGGGGAGAGGACCAGCTTTGGAACAATATGCCCCATATCCTCTCTACAAAGGCATGTTACTTGACATATCCAAGCCAAAAGCTCAGAATCACAACAGGAGAGATCAAGAAGAGATTTGGACAGCTATTGTACCAACAAAACTTGAAGATCCAGGTCCATTCAATCTACCTTGCTCTATCAGCTCCCTTCACTTCAACAAATGTTTGTGTGATCTTGGAGCATCTGTTAGTGTCATGCCCTACTCTATAGCAGAAAAGCTTGGACACACTGAATTCAAGCCAAGAAATCTCTACATAAGTATAGTTGATGGTTCACACAAAGATGTAGTTGGTAAATTGGTGAGCCTCCTAGTCAAGATAGGCAAGGCAAGAATTCCCACTGTTTTCATCATAATAAAGATGGATAAGGAGGTAGAGGATCCAATCTTACTTGGGAGACCATTCCTTGCCACAGCAGGAGCAATCATTGATGTTAAGGAGGGGCTGATAAGGTTGAACATATCTGAAGGTTTGACCATGAACTTTGATATTACAAATCCATCTAACCTACCAACCATTGGAGGTCAACCATTTAAGATTGAAGATAAGGCTGATTTTGGGGTTTTGAGAGAAGAAGAGACTTCAACAGCTAAGGTCACATCTCATGAGGAATCAGTTCAACATCTTAAGGGTTCAGTTCAAGAGCTGACTGATCTGGTGAAGGATCTTCAAGTTCAGCTCAACAAGAGGTCTTTGAAGAAGGCAAGACCAAGACTCAAGTTTAAGAAGAAGCAAAGCTCAAATGTTAAGGAGGTAGTGATCAAGAAACAGCACCAAGGTTATCAAATAGAACCAGGGGGGATTTCATCACCTCCTTGGAATCCAAACCAAGCCTGAACAGGCATCAAAAGTCAAGCTTAGTGACTCTAAACAAGCTCACTAGGGAGGAAGTCCCTAAGGTATCCATGTACATATTGTTTAAGGTTTTTGGTATTTTGATTTTTGTTTTGGTATTTTCATGATCAGGGAAGCAAGGGAGGCCAGATAGAAGAGGAAAAGAAGACTCGGCAGCCAGCTCGACCCCCCCACTCGACCGAGTACCAGTCGATGGCCATAGTCGAGCTGCCCCAATCTCCACCTCCAAGTCATCAACAAGACCCCAACTACAC
>NC_025692.1:13292244-13332930 GCF_000633955.1 Camelina sativa | reverse complement strand
ATTGTATAATATTTGCATTAGGGATCTATGATGAGTTTTGCCTTGTTAGCTTGTTTTATTCACTAGACTAGGATCAATGCCCAAGTTAATAGTACTTTGATGCTAGTTGAGTGGTTAGAAGCATAAGATTGAACCAAGCCTTGAATTCCTGCATTGCATTTGGTCTAAATTGAAGCATGTTGTGATTTGACACCATTTCTTACTTATAAGAACTTAATATTGACTGTTAAANGGACTTGGCTGTTATGAAAAGAAAAGAGGAAAAAGAGAAAGAAAAAGGGTCGAGTTTTTAAGAGGAGAATGTGTTTAAGTAAATCTCTAGTAAAAGGATGGGAAGTAAAAAAATTGTTGAAACTAAATGACCCGATATTAACCTATAAACCACCGGCCCCACCCGCACAACCACTCTGAAAGAACCCATGTACCTTAGACTCAATTTAGTCTCTGTCAACAACCTGTGTTTGGACCCCGCAACATGGCCATCTTGAGGTACACTCTATCACCCATCTAAAACTAAATATCCTTCCTCATCTTATCTACATAACTCCTCTACCGATCATGAGCCTCCGTCATGTTCATCTTCAGAACCTTGATCTTATCCAAGGTCTCCTGAACAAAGTCCGCACCATAAATGCTCATCTTCCCCACCTGGGTCCAGCATAATGGTGTACAACAAGGCTACCTAGACAACGCCTCATAAGGAGACATCCCAATACTATCCTGGTAGTTGTTGTTATAAGCAAACTCCACCAAGCTCAAGTGAACTGCCCAATGACCACCCCAATACAACACACAAATCCTCAACATATACTCTAAAGTATGGATCGTCCTCTCAGACTGACCGTCCGTCTGAGGATGATAGGTTGTACTCATGTGCACCTTCGTGCAAATCTTTGCCTGAAACGCCCTCCAGAACACTGAAGTGAACTTGAGTCCCTGCCAAACGCAATGCTAGCTGGCACACCATGCAATCTGACTGATGCTCTATCAGTTTTCTTGATGACCAGAAAGTGTGCAGACTTACTCAAATGGTCCACAATGACCTAAAGTGCATCAAACGTCTGTGACACTGGCAATCCCACCACGAAATCTATCGTGATCGTATCCCACTTCCACTCTGGAATGGGTAAACTCTACAATAATCCACCAGGAACCTGATGCTTAGCCTTCACCAGCTGGCAAGTGTCACACATCGCAACCCAATCGGATATCCTTCTTCATCCCCACCCAGTGATAATACCACTTGAGGTCACGATACATCTTTGTCGCTCCTAGATGAATAAAAAACTTGCTCTAATGAGCCTATCTCAGTATCTTCGGCCTCAAACCCTCTCTCTTGGGTACACAGACCCGACCATGCACAAGGATAGTTCCATTAGCAGAGACCTGATTCTTTGAACCTGCAGCCTTATAGCATTCACCAGCCCCACATCACTCTCTCGATCTAGCCGCACCTTGCTAAAAAAATCCGCTTGATCAGCTGCCTCTGAACCTAGAGGCTCCTGTGAGATAACACACAGCCTCAATGCACTAATCTCACCTACTAGTGCCTCCATATCATGCTCCTGAGCTAAAGCAGTCCGCTTCCGGCTCAAGGCATCAGCAACCAGGTTAGCCTTACCAGGATGTTAATCCAGATCATACTCCGCTACCAACTCCATCAAACGCCTTTGGCTCAAATTCAGCTCAGGTTAAGTGAAGATGTACTTCAAGCTCCTATGATCTTTAAATACATGCACTTTCCCGGCATAAAGATAGGACCTCAGGGCAAAAGCCACCGGTGCTATCTCTAAATTGTGTGGTAGTCAGCATCTGCTTAAGGCTTGCAAAACTTGCCTTACACCTCGCTGATCACACAAATGGAACCTCCATCCCTGTAAGCTTGGTCATTGGCTGTCCCATACTCGCAAAACCCGGAATAAATCTCTTGTAGTAACCCGTCAACCCTATAAAACTCCTGATCTCAGTGGCACTCTGCGGCCTTGGCCACTCCCTGATGGCCTGAATCTTCTTCGGATCCACTGAAACTCCCTCTGATGAAACAATATGACCTAAGAACCCTATATCCCGCTGCCAGAAACTGCACTTACTCAGCTTAGCAAACAACTTCTGCTCCCACAGCTTCTCCAGAACTGCTCTCAGATGCACTGCATGCTCCTCAGGACTCTTGGAATATACCAGGATATCGTCGATGAAAATAATGACAGATTCGTCCAGAAACTCTTGAAACACGCTGTTCATTAATCTCATAAACATTGTTGGCGCGTTCGTTCGACCGATACTGACTACTGGTATCGACCAACATTGCCTCTCAGTGTCGATCGACACTCCTGCTTGGTGTCGACCGACACTACTCCTCAGTGTTGATCGACATTCCTCCTCGACCCGGAAACCCTCAATCTAACACTCGCCAAGTCTCCGTGCCATCAACATCTTGGTGTCGACCGACAGCCACCTGATATCGATCTACACCGACCCCGTAAACACGTTCTGCTCGAAGCCAAAAGTTGAAACTCCGCTTCTATCCATCTCCAATCCGTCCAAAACTCAACCAAAAGGCTCAAGAATCTATAGAAACCATATAGCAACCAAAACAAGCAAGAAAAACACCACAAACAACATAGAACAAGCAAATCAAAGGAGATCTCAGGCTTAGATCAGCCATGGTCATGCATTCACCTCTTTTGCAGGAAGATCTCACCCAAAACGATGAATCCAACACCTTAGGAAGCTTCTCCTTCGTTCCTAGTAACAAAACTCCCTTCAACAGCAACAAATCTCACCAAAAAAGTCCAGAAAACCCAAAAACTCTCAATTACACCCTCTTTTCCTCCTTCTCACTCTCAGGAACGACAAAAGCTAAGGAGACGACAAAAATAGGTTTTCATTCACCCAAAACGTCGACTTCTACCTTAAATACGTCGTTAAGAATTCAACTTGAACGAAACCGAACCAAATCGATAATTTAAGACAACTTGGTCGAACCGGAATTTGCTAGTGTCGATCGACACTCCGCTTCGAGAGTCTACCAACGATTTCTTTCTTTAAAAATACGTTAAAATGATGATGTTCTTTCCGATCAAAAACCTGGAAGCAGCAGGAGAAACATGCAAGTTATCCTTCTACTGATATGATGTCTTTATCATTTTACCATCATCAACGAAATGGACTATTATTAAAATGGGCTTATTTCCTTTTCAATGGGTTCAATCTCAAAATGGGTTTCTTTTTGTCATTTGTTTTTTTTAAAGCAATTGGTCCGTTTGCTACCCTTCATTTTCATCATAAAAAAATAAGGTAAAATGGTGAAATGGGTTATTATTGTCTTATAATTTCATGAAAATGGAGATGAAGATGTGACGTTGCAATGGAAGAGGGAAAAAGGTTTACCCAAACCAACATGGCATGTGAGTTTGATGTCCTTTTCTTTTTCACTGAATTCAGACCCATGTTCCCTCTCTATCAGATGAAGATGTGACGTTGCAATGGAAGAGGGAAAAAGGTTTACCCAAACCAACATGGTAGACGACAAAAAAAAAACCAACATGGCATGTGAGTTTGATGTTCTTTTCTTTTTCACTGAATTGAGACCCATGTTCCCTCTCTATCATAACCTCCAATTTCATAACAAGATAAGATTTTTCTAATTATTCTCAACTATTCTTGCGAATAAGTAGACATGATGAGCAAGATGCTGGATATATATTATTATTTATAGTTTTTTCTAGTTTTTTTTTTAATATGTTATAGGGTTTAACGGATATAATTTGTATATGTAGAACATTATATTAGGCTATTGAATTGGTCTCAACGATTAGAAAGCCAAATAATGAAAATATTTATCACCATTCATAGCGCAAACACTCTAGATCTTTCCAAAATTCACAGTGGATCAATTCAAATTGTTAATATAATGAATATTTTGACCCAAAAAATTATATAATATATTTTGATTGAAAGATACATAGTGTTATCAACTTCAAGTCAAGAACTAAGACTAAGAGTAGTACCATCTGTAAAACTGTTTAATTTAATTTCTAAAAATTATGTAATTTATTAATACATTTTCTAATGTATATATATATATATATAATTTATTTTTAATAATGAACCAATAATTAATCGGCAAGTGATAAATGAATTTGAGAAACATATTTCCCTCTCCATCTTACTCTAGTTTTTTCTTATGTTTATTAGGTGTCCGATGAAAACATTTTAAATAAATATTTCTAAAATATATCAAAAACTGATAGCAATTTTAGATTTAAATTAATGAATAGTTGAAAAAAGTAAGACAAATTAATGTTCTTTTCAAACATAAGAAGGAAAAAAAATAGAAGTGTGAAATAGAAGAATGTGTAAAAATTGGGGTATGATACTTTGTGGAAATCCTAATTGATTTGATTTCACTCACTAACCATTAATGCCTTCATACCCACCCACATGTCCCCTCTTCTTATAATACCAATCAATTTGGTTGGACAAAACACAAACACAAAGTCAAAGCAATATCAATGGTAACACTATTGTCAAATCATTGTGTCTTAAGACTCAATCACTTTATTTCCCCTTTCTTATTACCATTACCAATAATACCATTTTTTTTTTGGCCAAACCAATATTACTTTTGTTGTTTTTATATTCTTAATTAGTAATATTTTACATAACCAATGTCTATGCAAGTATTGTTCAAGTTCTATATTTTTATTTTTCGAGTTATATCAGATTGTATGAACCACATAAAACCAACCAAAATCTGTATATATATTTTTTCCTACAATGTCAATATTGAAAGGTAAAAACAAAATTTTACCAGCATAACCAAAATAGCATGTGACATACCAAAAGAAAAAATGATTGAATAGTTAGACAAAAATAAATAATATTAAGAGATAATGGTACAAAAGTAATTGCGATATTGAGTTTAATATCGCAAATTTAATTTATTGTAAATGTGATTACAAAATAAATGGTACATTTCCTTGCGGGGTAGAGGGAGATAGTGTTGCACCGTGACTAAAGTCTAAAAGGCTTAGTTCATATCAATTTATATAAATTAATATCTACACAATTTAATACAATGATGCATGTATGCATTAGACAAAAAGAAGAATGAAAATGAAAGCTACGCCCTCCCTAACCACCCGTTATTTACATATGGTCTAATATTAAACTCCCTTTTGGGACCTGTTTGTGAGTTGTGACTGTTTCTTTTTTCTTTTTTTGTATTTTTTAGATATTATTTTGTAATTTTTGTTTAGTCTTTTTAATAATCTATTATTTATATAGTTTTTTCTTTAGTTTATCGTTAGGTATTAGGGGGTATTAGTATTACAGTATTGTGGGTTTGACATATAAACACAATTTCTTTTTGTAGTTAGTTTATTTTACAGTATTAAATCCATACAGTATCATAATTTTGTAGGAGTTCAATTAGTAGCCAAAATTCTTATTTCAATTCATGTACAGTTTTTAGAGTCGTAGTTGACGTACACTGTGTTTTAATGTTTTTAATTTTATTGTAAGAAATATTTATATAGTAATGATCTCGTTAGTGGTAACGACTTAATAACATTCAATTCAAACAGTAGAAATAACAAATATCAAACCATCAATTATCCAACAACTAATAAATGAATAAAAACGAATAAATCAATACCAATAACCATCAGTAATAAACCAGCAACATAATGTCATTTTAATGATCCACTCTAACAACTTAGTATAAGCCAATCAACAATCAAACAAACCACTAAAACATCTTCTTTTTCATCGCCTTGATTCTATGATCACACTTTATCTTTATCTGCACCACAAATAACAATTGAGATGCATCAATATTATCACAAAATACTCAGTGAGGCAATCTTCTCATCTACTGGGTTATACTCACAAGCAATTGAGATCTTCTCATGCGACAATAAACAAACAAACAACAAACCAAACAATACACAAAGAAAACAAAGCATCATTCTCTTGTTGAGGATGGTGTCGACCGATACAAAAGGATGTAGACTAACATTGGCCATCAAGTATTGACCGACACCTGCTCGACATCACCAGTGAACCCTAATTTGCGACGACCGACACCTCAACATGGTGTCGACCGACACTCGTTAGGGTTCTTGCACCGTCCTCGCATTGGTGTCGACCGACACTGATGCCAAACATCGATCTCCTTCAATCTCCAGCACCAATTTCCGCCTCCAAAGCCACATAAGACACGCAAATGCACAAACATTCAAGGGAATCAACCAAACAACTCATAGAACACAAAATCAGAAAATGTAAAGCTTAGATAAGTCATGGTCATGCACTCACATCTTTCAAAGGAAGATTCTGACCCTAAACCCATGAAAATATAGATATTTTTATCATTATACTTAGCTTTAATAAAACATTTCTTTTATATACAACTCAAATTAAAGAGAAAATGAGGGAGAGCCGGAGTTATGATCCAATAATAAAAAAGTGAGATAAATATTAGTCATAATGGGAATTGAACTTGAGTTTGGGGGTCAAGAGGCCAAAATCTAACCAACTGAGCTATAAGAACATATAAACGTAATTACCAAAACAAATTATGTTACTTAAATTTAAGAGGGGGTTAGTTGACACCCGTTGTGTCAACATAGGTCTGATGTTGCTATGGAGTTTTGTAGTATTGAGAAGCCTTTTAACTAAATTATGTGAGAGATAGTGTGACGTGGAACAAACTAAAATTTTTATTGGTAGGTCATGTTGAGCTGTATTAATTACTTTAATTCTATTGGCTACCTGTTTTAATTGAGGTATTTGCTTGCTCTAGAAAGAAACTAACAAGTTTTATTGTATTGATTAGACAAAGGCAAAAAAAAACCACATTTTCTTCTTTTAATTTCTTGATACAAAATAATGAGATTTACATATTTTTAGTTTTCCAATATGCTATGATAATGTTGAGAGTTGTGAAAACAAAAACATAAAAGTGAAAAACAAAAAAGAAAGAAAAAAAACTCACTTTCAAGTGAACAGCAAAGAGACTATGATGGCTAAACAAAATTTGATTATTCAGATAATTTTGTTGATCGAAATCTCAGTTCAATTTATGTTTTTACTATGATATGTAAATAATATTTTTAAATATGTTCTTTCACACAGCTAGAGCCCTATATTGCTTTTTTTGTATGAATGTAAAATTATATTCCACAAAAAACTGTTTTTACACCAAGTGCAGCTTAGAGAGTTACTTGCATGCCCTTGTCATAAACAGAGTTGCCTATCTGTAATGAGGTTTTGGAAACACGGAACCCTCTATTGTTGTGTTAAACCTGTTGCGAATATTTTTGTCAACGAGTTTTGTGAGTTTGGCAGCCGGGATCGGGGACTCACCATGGCGCCTACCATTTTGCTATTTCCACAAGCTATAGATCAGTGCTTGGAAAGCGTATTGTAGAGTAAAAATATGCAGCATTGACTGAGTGAAATCCAAAAAGAGGGGAGTAATCAGGCCCCATGAGGATGTGTACCTGCTAAAAAAGACACCTTAAGTAAGAGAATGCCAAATCAGAGCTGAATAAGGGCAGGTGAAAAATAGATGGTTTCGTGTTTCCAAAACCTCATTACAGAACTCGCAGCCTACCCAAGCCTCGTAATCCATTTGCTAAGTCTATCGCTCGTTGCAAGTCTGTTGTGGTATGTGAGCCAAGAAATGAATGTGTAACATACGTGTTCCGAGATTAGAATTTTGTGATGTATTAAGTAAACAAAGAGAGTGGATTTTAATCAATTTTTGGTTTAATTAAATTCTGGTTTTTTTTAGTTAAAGTGTCGCCTCCATTCTTTTGGTGGAGTGTCGACGTTGGTTGCTCAAAGAGAAAAAGAGAGAGAGAGATCAACAAAGCTTTGTGTTAGAGAACGAGAAGAAGCAAAATCGTAAGGGTTTTGGGAGGAAAAAGTTTCGACATATCAAATCGTTGTCAAAGATAACGAAATTTAGTATAGTTATGCCCAAGTCTTTCATCGTGATTCTCCTTTTTACAGAAC
Source organism: Camelina sativa (assembly GCF_000633955.1). Classification (NCBI taxonomy): domain Eukaryota; kingdom Viridiplantae; phylum Streptophyta; class Magnoliopsida; order Brassicales; family Brassicaceae; genus Camelina; species Camelina sativa. Next base: position 13,324,905 of record NC_025692.1, on the reverse strand, counting down.
TGGGTTTGGATTTAAATTCGATGAGTTATTGGTGGTTTCGTGAGACACATTCTCTCAGTCGTGAATTGAAACCAGCGGGTGTTGGAGGCTTGATTTCGGGTTCATCTGAGATCTGATCGTTACTGGGGGAAGCTTTAGCACGTCTATACCGTGCTTTTAACTAAAGAGATTGGAAATTTAACAGTTCATTTTGATTTCGTTGTTTCACCTTTAAGATTGTTCTTTTATGTTTTTCCTGGCAGTTTGGTTTGAAGGCTTGTTTGTTGTTGTGATTGGTTTTAGGAGCGAGTTTGGTTGTTCCTGGCATTTGGAGAGCCTCTCTTCTGGCTATAGTTATTTTCGTGTATCACCTTTATTAAGTGAGTGCATGACCATGAGCTTATCTGAGCGATTGGGTGGTATGACTTGTTTTGTGTGATGATAGTGTGGTGAATGTATTATTGGGTGATTTATTTAATGGCTGGTTTGTTATGTTTTATTTGTGATTGTTGTAATACCCCGTACTAAACCTTAAAATATACGGAAAGGACGCGGACATGATCATTCGACCAACGAGGGAAATAAACCAAAGGAGGGGAAGATTGGTTAAAATCAAAGGAACAACGATGACTAAAGCTTAGTAGAAGTGATCCAGAGGATTTGTCTCATGAGATTATTACTCAGAAAAATAATTTGAATATGAAAGACGCAGTAAGATAGCCGAACGACCTTACCGAGAAGAAAACATTGAAGAAGAGAATTTCTAAGAAAGACTAGAGTTAATCAGTAGCAAAGAGGACTGGCATCAAAAAACTCTGCAATATTATTTAAGGATCGACGCTAAGGTTCAACAGGAGCTGATAGTCGTCTAGCGAGAGTCGCTATTTTACGGTAATTAGTCCAGCTACTAAGAAACAGTTGGGAATGGGCTAAGGCATATGATTAAATCAGATAAAAAGCTTGAAAGGTTTTTGCCAAGAAGAATCAGTCAGTATTTAGAGTTTCAGAGAATTGAGCCAGAAGTAACTCAGAAGAGTGCTAAGGAGCAGAATTGGAATTTCGTGCTAAGGACAAGCATGAAATAAATTAAGAGGACTTTGAGGAAGTCAGGGAGACTTGAAAAAAGGTAAAAGCCAATTTGAAGCTCAGAAATAATTTTCTTATAGAAAATCAAGCCGTCATAGACTCTTTTAGCCTATCACCGAAACGAAAAGTGATACAGTTAATTTTATTTGAGCTTGAGGATTTTAGGGAGGCTAAAGAAAAATAAAATAGAGAATTTATCTTGAAAAATCAGATTTTTCATGGTGAAATTATTTTTGGGGTAATAGCACATAAAACTAGACAAAACGGGATATTTCCGATGAGAAACGGTTAATTGTTTGTGAGAGGTAGGTTTAGAATCAATGAGGAGAGTTTTAATTGGTCAAGAGGAGACCAAGTGGCTCATTCTCAGCCAAGAGAACATGATAGAGAATTTGGTGAGTTGTAATGCCATGTGTAGGCTTAAGAAGTGGATAAGTACAAAAAAAATAGAATAGCAAGTTGTGATTGGTGGAGAACTGAATGTGAGACATTTGTTTAAGTGACTAAGCAGCTCTAATACTGACCTTAAGGGACTATAAATACCCAGCCTTCGTTCATTAGCCTTAGAACACCAAATCTAAACCAAAAACTTAGTTAAAAAGTCCTAGTTCATTTTGAGAGATAGAGGAAGTCTCCGAGCAGCTTGTAACACCCCGATCGCCACCTATTATGGGCCTCATTTCTACTTCCAGTCTATGGGTCTACTTTTCTTAATGGGTCTCACGTCCTCTCACTAGGCCCGTAAGCCCATCCATATCCGACGGTCAGTTTGCTACGTTCGGGAGGCTTTAAAGACTTGTTACCGTCCCTACAAATCACCACATGATCTTTCCCTGTGTTTTTGCCTCACTCGCACAGTTCCGACAATCACTTCCCGGAAGGTCACCCATCTTAAGACTACTCCAGTTCAAGCACGCTTAACTCTGGAGTTCTCTTAAGACCCTTGACCGAAAAGATAAGTGCACTTTGGTGACATAAGTGGTCAAATCAATTCTTTTAAACTTCTCTGCAAGTCTCTGAAACCGAGGTGTCAAACAGCTCAAGGAAGTTTCCAAGGAAGTTAGCAAGCTGGTAGGTTAGTAACTTAGTCTTAGTTTCAGTTTTCCTTCTAGCTTTTTCTTTTAGATCTCAACTTAAGCAAATCTTGATGATGCAAAATCCAAAGCTTTTTAGTTTGCGTGGGTCTAGCTAGTCTGAGACACGAAACAATGCCAAGCTCCAGCCAAACCTTGTGAGTACCGAACACATGTGAAGTAGCACATGTTTAGGTTTTATTTATTTATTTTCTTGAAGTTGCATGTGAGGTTAAGTTTTATAGTTGATTGAATTGTTTGGTTGTTTTGTTTATTATCGTAATTTCTTGCGGTATTTTTTGCATGTTAGGTTCATGTTCTATCTCGTTATAGTTCATGATCATTGTTGTGTGGTTTGTTTGATGTGATTATTATTGTGTGATTTGTTTGTTGTGAATAGTATAGATGTTAGTATAATTTGTTATGCTATCGTTATAGCTGTTATGCTGCTCGTTTATTGCAAGTCAATAATTGGTATTTATTGACGAGATTGAGATGCCTTGTTTGATGTTGCTTCTTATTTGTTATTTGATTGTGATAGAAAGCATGTTAGTTTTTGTGTGTTGTTTGTGTTAGTCTTGCTCGTGCATGGCTAATGTTTGATTGATTGTTAGTTAATGTTGCAAGTTTTCTTAGTCATAAGTATACTTGTATTTTGTTTGAGTCATTAGTCTTGTTAAGACTTAGTAAGGCGATAATGTGATTATCCCAATGGCTCAGAGTGGTTCCCTACCAACAAGCATTACTTGACGAAGTAGTAAATTTACCATAAGAGGTCCCTTCTACATGGTTTTAGGAAAGGGATGTGATCCTTCTAGCCTATGTGGCTAAGGGTCGGGGAAGCATTGCCTGGTGGGAAATCCATATCGTAGAAGATCAAAGACCTTAAGGTGAAGTTTATTAGTATCATACAAGTTATAATGTGAGTCATTGTGCAGGTACTCCTTAATCGAGTACTTTAGCTTCTTAAAGCATGGTTGTATTGCGTGATTCTCTGATTTACTTAATGCATGTGTTGGTTGCATTAGTTTCTTGTTCGTTGTTAGAATTCGAGTTGGGTTATTGTTTACAAGTTAGTTAGGCGGGCTCACTGAGGAATCTTAGATTACTCATGATGTTACCTTTTGTTTTGCAGGTATTCCCTTTAGGTTTTCTCCTAGCTGTTGTGGTGATCATAGGCTGGGCAGATTAGTTGATTCACAGCTTTTTGCTAAAAACTCGAAAATTTTATCACGTATCGTTTTCTATATGGGCTCAGAAAACTAAACTTGTTTTGGTAAGGATTTAAAGTACGATACTATACTAAATAAAAATTGGTTTTATCAAAACATGAAAGTGTTCGAATGATATATTAGTTCTATCCGGACTGACACAACTCGCGACCGTGGTACAGGTTGAAAAGCCTTAGGCCATGATCGAGAGGTAAAGATACTCAAGATCGGTTGATTTGGGCAAACGGATGTGTTCCGGAAACCTCTATCGACTAACTATGGGCGTCATACGTGACGCCCCAGTTTCGTTTTAGTTATAGGAAGATTCGGGTGTTACAGTTGTACTCTTGATTTGCTTATGTGTATAGCTCGTACATTCGATGATCGCCTTACTGAGTATTTATGATAATACTCATGCGTCTCAATTGTATTTGTGGTGCAAGTAAAGGTAAAGTGTGACTATGAGATCATGGTTATGAAGATGAGGATGTTAAGGATTTAGTTGTTATGTCTTGGTTTCAGCTAGATTGCTAGAATTGGAATGTTGATGTTAGAACTATGACTTAAGTTGCTAGCTCTTGATTCATGATTCTGGTTAATTGTTGGTTTATTGTTATTGGTATTTTCCCCTGCTTATTTTTATGATTCGAGTTTATGGATAATTAAACAAATATTTTAGGTTATTTATTTATACATTTATGATTTATGATTTATTATTTATTTATTATTTACTATTTATTATGTTTAAAAATAATGGGTCAGTCTTTTCAGAATGAGTACTTAGGAGTTGAGCCTGGAAACCAAACTCATTTGTATATTACTGCTGGGTATGTCAAAGAGTTTATGGTTGTTGTGAAGGTGAACAAGCAAGCTATTAATCATGAGGATTGGAGTGGCGATCATCTAATCAGTACTAGAGACCATGATGAGATTCTGATTGAAGACAGGCTATTGGAGGATGATGTTTTTGTAATGGAAGCAAAAAAGCAAAGACACGAGCATCAGGCTCAGTGTCGATCAACGCCTCTACAGTGTCAGTTGACAGTCCTCCATGACGGAGTCCGAACTTGTCCAAAACTGATGGCTTGTAGAATGTTCTCTATGCTCCAAGTAAGAAATCTGTTGCAAACCAGAAACCTTCGCATTCTATACTCCAGATTTCTCAGGTAAAGCAAAGGTACGCATCTTCTTCACCCAACCCTTCTCCATTCATTAATAAGAATTTCAAAGGTACAAAAACTGGTTTGCATTTAACCAAGCCACGAGATTATCGTAGAGCACTTATTTCTTCTGTTGATGATTTTGCAGGAAGCCCACCCATACCTAAGTCCCGCCCTGGTCTTGTTCCTCATGTCCTTGGTAGACCTCATTCATCTACTGCTTATACACCACCTTGGATGAAGAGGACATTCTCTTTGATGCATACATTGCCACTTTCCGATCTACCGGATGTCTAAGCTCTGACACAGTCAAGCTAATGACTGCAAACAAGCGTTTAGTGGGAGGAAACCCACTCATAGGTTTTTCTTTTCCATCTTGATATCAAATTTTTATTCTTGCTTTGATTCATTTTGAATTAGTGTTGAATTATGAACTTATATCTATCATGTTGCATTTAATCTTGTGTTTGAGTGATTCTTAGCATTGTTAATATCCAAGAAATGAAAGGAACACAATTTAACAGCAACTAACTTTGAGATTTTGGTCGAACACTCTACAGACGCAGAGGGCGACAATCGAAACCACTATTGGTGTCGTTCGACACCACCATCACAGATGAGTTAATCCGATTTTGCTTCATACATTCAATACTCATTCATTTTGTTTATTTTTCTTTTGCCAGTCTCTTACTTGATAACACTGGGGACAGTGTTGTTTAAGTCTAGGGGAGGTTTCTACTAACTACGTATTTGTTTTTGAGTTTCAGTTGTGTCAGTCAAAACCATAAAGTTTGAGTCAAATTTTTCAAATTTTTCTTTTTTGTCCTTGGGAATTATGATCTTGACTAATGGGTTTTCTTGTTTGGCTAACACTCTAATGATTATTTGTTTATGCTTGATCTCAGAACTGAAGCTTAGAAAGACTATGAGCTTTGTCAACAATCCTAAAAGCTATTATTCAATGGATATCTGACTGATCTAACGTTATCTCAATTTTTATCAAGATTTTAATTGGACTAGATTCTCTTGCCTAGGGAGTTGGAAATTAGTGGACTAGACTTTCGAGCCATACAAGATAATGCAATTTTTCAAATTATGTCTCCTCTCTCTCTTCCCTTCAGTACTCTAAAAAAATAGAAAGATCAGAAAAAAAATAGAGAAACAGAAAAAGAAGAAGGAGGATATAAGTGAGCCGAGTGATGTCGTGTAAACCCGTGCATACTTCGAAAACTCATGGAAACCTTATTATTCTCAAAAAAAAAAAAAAAAAAGCAAGGGGTTGATAAAAAAAATGACACCCTAGAAAATTAGGGAAAAATATAAGGAGTCTTTTTAGAGTATTTTGATTTGTTTTTAGGTTTTTTGTCAGTCTTAATAGGTTTTATAGGATTTGGCATGTATATGAGCAAAATGGAGCAATTAGAGGGATTTTGGAGCAATTCAGCTAAGGAAGAGAACTTGGAGACAATCAAGGGTGATGGTGTCGATCGACACCACCCTTGGTGTCGGTCGACACCCCTTTTAGCCGACTCAAGACCCAAGTTTTGGAAGATTTACATATTTGCATCATTAGTCCATGGACGTGTTTTAGGAATATAAATAGTTTTTCTAGGTTATTGTTAAGACCTAATCTTTATTTTTCCTGCCACTTTTGAGAGAGAACCCAGAGAGATTTTTAGAGAGCTTTTGGAGAGAAGAATCAAGACTCCTTCAGAGAAGATTCAGAACTCTTTTACTTCTTCTTTTAATTTCTTAATGCAATTTATTCAGTCTATAATGTGTTCTTCATTGGTTATGTCTGAGTAGATCTGCTTGTTAGGTTTGAGGTTTCTCATTTGGGATTTCATGGATTTTTAGATTGATTGATTGTTTGGATTCATTATCTTTCTTGTTCTTCACCATATGTTGTTCTTAATGTTGGATCTTTGATTAGTCATTTTGATTTAGATCTTAGGAATATTATTTGATATGAGAATATAGTTGATTTTCCTGACAAAAACTTTTGGTGAGCAAAATTACATTTTACAAAGAGATTTGATTTAGTAATTTTGTGAACTTATCTAAAATTGATTTTATTGCTGGTTTTTAACTTGGATTTTGCAAAGAGATTTAGATTTTCGGGTTTTAAACTTAGATAATATTTGTAGTGAGAACTGATTTATTTTACAAAACAGTTTAGAGTTCTAGATCTTATTTTTAATTGTTTGAATCCTAATTTATTTATTGATTTGATATTCCATAATATCCAGAAAAATTCCCTAAACCTAGTTTTTTAATTCCTTGAATTTTCACAGCTTTTATTTAATATTTTGTATTGTTTTTCTTAATTTCAAATTAATTTGTTTAGCGTAATCATAAAACTCTATAATTTATTGTGTAGTTTAGAGTTCTTGTGGAATTCAGCCCCTAAGTACTACAGTGATCTCTTAATTTAAGAGAGTAGTTCTAGGGTTATAATTTGAGCATATCACTCCTCATTGTGTAATTGTCTGGTTAATGCAATTTGGTCCTCAATTCATCATCTTCTTTCATTTTCTCAAATCACAATCGTTGTAAGATCTTTTTTGTATACCCCTAAGGCCGTAACCGTGAGTTTCTTATTAGGGATACGCTCTTCTTTCTTCTTAACCGTTTGTTCGTTGGATTCTATGTTGATTGCTCGCTAAGCTCTTCTTCATCACCAAACTTACCACTGGACTAACTAGTATATCTCTAGATCTGACCCATCTTCATCAGATTTTCAAATTTTACCGGACAGAGAGATTGAACAGTCGGACATCACCAACATCGATGTCGTCGCCGTCACTGCCTATTTGTCACCGTCTTCAACAGTTGAAGACCCTAGTTGTTAATGGGTTGAGCCTTGTAAATAGATTAATTGGGTTTGTAAATTTGTTATGATTGTTTTAAATATGTAATGAGTTTGGGTTTTTTTAAAGCCCCAATACCCATATTATTTGTAATTCGGTTTAAATTAACCGAACTAGAAAAAAATCGGTTTTAATTCGGAAGTTATTTTAAGTCCATTAACCGACCTGAATAAACCAGATACCAACCGACCTTCAGTTTAATTTAGCAAGATTTATCAAAAACTGAATTTCATCAAAACCGAATAACCCGACCCGATCAACCCATTTTCACCGAACTCCCAGGACTAGTAATTACTTTTATAGAGAATTGTTGCTACAAAAGTAGTTTACAAACATTGATTTTGGAGAATTGTAACCAGTTTTGTCAAAATTTTGATATTGATGCTTGGATTCTATAGTTCATTTGAATATTAATAAATCAAAAAGATTTTTTTAATTCATATGCTTGCAGTATCATTTTTTTTTTTGCATTCTGATTGGATACAAATTACTAGACCAATTTGGACCTATCAGTTTTAAACATATCATTTTGTTTAGTTGGATATAATTCATTTTACTTTAATTATAAAAATCCCATTTAAAAGCAATTCAACATGTAATCAAATAATTATATTCCTTATATGGTGTATATTGTAAATTAGGATTTTTCATATGGCGTAAATTACAAACCGATAGTTTTAGGCTTTTGCTTTTGCATATAATTTTGAAAATCCAATATATTAAGTATGATTTCACCATATCATGAAATTCATTAACATCAAATGGAAACAAAATATGGCTTGAAGACAAAGATTTTACCAACCATACATAAACTTTTCAGGATAGTACTCATTTGAGAGACAGATCTTGTGACACCCCGGTTTCAGAGACTTGCGGAGAGGTTAAAAAGAATTGATTTGGCCACCTATGTCACCAAAGTGCACTTATCTTTTCGTTCATGGGTCCTGAGAGAACTCAACAGTTAAGCGTGCTTATGCTAGAGTAGTCTCATGATGGGTGACCTTCCGGGAAGCCACTATCGGAACTGTGCGACTATGGACAAAACACAGGGAAAGATCGTGTGGTGATTTGTAGAGACGGTAACAAGTCTTTAAAGCCTCCCAGACGTAGCAAACCGGCCGTCGGATATGGATGGGCTCACAGACCTAATGAGAGGACGTGAGGCCCATTAAAGGAAGTGGGCCCATAGATTGGGATTGGACATGGGGCCACTAAGAGGTGGCGGTCGGCGCGTTACAAGTGGTATCAAAGCCGAACCCAGACGAGTGTGGAGTCAAGTGGGCTCACACCGACGGGGGTGATGGTCTTGGTGCGCAACGAGGACGTTGCGATCTGTTAGTGGGGGTGAATTGTGGCACCCCGGTTTCAGAGACTTGCGGAGAAGTTTAAAAGAATATAACTGGCCACCTATGTCACCAAAGTGCACTTATCTTTTCGGTCAAGGGTCCTGAGAGAACTCCACAGTTAAGCGTGCTTATGCTGGAGTAGTCTCAGGATAGATGACTTTCCGGGAAGTGACTGTCGGAACTGTGCAAGTGAGGACAAAATACAGAGAAAGATCGTGTGGTGATTTGTAGGGACGGTAACAAGTCTTTATGGCCTCCCAGACGTAGCAAACCGACCGTCGGATATAGATTGGCTCACGGGCCTAGTGAGAGGACGTGTGGCGCATTAAGGAAAGTGGGCTCATGGACTGGAATTGGACATGGGGCCTACTAAGAGGTGGCGGTCGGGGCGTTACAGATCTTTTCCTTTCTAGCATCCCAAAATGTTACATGACCAAATATAATGTAAAAATGAGGATCTTCTTTGTAAGCAGTAAAAGTAACAGAAGATTAAAAACCCACTACAGTTTGCAGTCAAACTTAGTCCCACCGAAAAATGTATTCCCAAACTTAAAAAAATATAAGTATGGACGACAACCTAAGTGAATACCAAGATCGACTTCATCAGAGATACAATGAATCTTTAGAATATCATCATTACTGTTGAGAGAATTCCTGAAAATTACTTTGTTTTTTGGAAAACGTTTTGCATTGTTCAATCCAAAACACAAAGCGATTACAGTGATTAAAACAAAAATCACTACAAGAAAACAAGTTTTTCGTGACAGCAGTATATGTCACTGAATCGTTGCAACTAAGCTACAACAACGTTTTTGTAACGATTGATAAATCGTTGCTACTAGCTCGACATAAATGAAGATTCGTCACAATATCGTCACAACTATTGTGACTTCCCAAAATCGTCACTAAATAGACGCAATAGAGACGTTGCTAATTCATCATTATGTTTGCGATGAATTAGTATCAGATATATTGACGTAAATGGAAGACACGAAACTGTCACTAAAATACTCGCAATGTAACCGTCACAAAAGTGTCTCAAAGAAGAAGACACTAACAAGCCACTAATTTATCGTCAAAGATAACAATATATTTGATACTAATTCTGTAGTAATTCATCAATGGTCACAAATTTATCATAAACGTTGCCAAATAAATTTTAGTTTGCAATAATACTAACATATTTATATTTAATTCGCTGAATTTTAATAAGATAATAACTGATTTAAAGATTAAAATAAATAAATATTAAAAAACAATGTTTATATATTTTTTTGTTAATATTACAAAATAAAACAAAGAAACTAATCTCTAAGTTATTATTCTGGAGTATTGACAAAAAAATAAATAAATAAAATAATATTCTGGAGATCCGCGTTTGCTATTTCAGCCGCAGCACGATCGAACTCCGTTCGTCTTGAACTGAATCCGTTTGCCGCTCTTGGCTCCTCTTTTTCCCAGCCCCTTCCCTCCATTTCCTCTTCACGACATCTCAAATTCCAAAAGATATGTGAACCAGAAGAACAAAAAACGAGTAAAAAAAAAAAAAAAACGAGTAAGAACAGAGAGAAACCCTAGATATATATATTTCCAGATTCAGTCAACCCAAAATGACAATCGAACAATTGAAATCTCAATTCCACAAAAATGGCAAAAGCCCATATTGGAATTAAGAAGATAACATGAAGACAACCTACCCCATGATTTGATCGAAAGATTCAAAAACTTATATGAAACCTATTGAAAACGAGAAATGAGGATTGAGTCATTTTATTTATTAATGAGAGGCACATACCCAAAGAATAATTGGTGGTCGTTCGATGTATTGTCTTTCAACGGACCAAGATTGCGATCCCCGCGAAAGGCTTATTTGTGGGTCACAATAAACAGCTGTCAAAGTTTTGTGACAAATTAGTGATGACTCGTCACAATAGAGTTGCTATCGTATGGCTAACAAAATTTGACTACAGAATAAATTATGTATCTTTGTTTTTGACTTGGTTTAGATAAGATGATGAGAAAAATATAAATTTTATCTAAACTAAGTTTTTATAAACATATAGTTACTGCTTGTAGCGAAGTTTCGTAAACAAATAACAACAATTTATACTAGTATCTAATTTTCTTCTTCATTTTCTGAGTAATCGCCAATATCAATATGTACGACTTTGTTTCGTTTATATGGCTCTTAAGAGAAGTGGATCTGAGAAAGGTTGTTCCACATTAGTGACGAATCAGCGACAAACCATTGTGACGATTCTGCGACAAACCATTGTGACGATTCTGCGACACCAAGTACACTACAAACCATTGTGACGAACTAGCGACAACCTGTTGTGATGGTTTTGTGACGCCGTGTATACTACAACATAAACGTATTTAACCACTTTCCCGCTAATATTATTCATCGCAAGTATGTCGCAAATAGTATCTATCTAGCGACAACTGTAAGATTTGACGGCAGTTCGTCACAATATTGACTCAATCTTACCATAATTTAGTGACGACTGCGTTCGTCATAATATAGCGACATATTTGTGCCGAATTGTGTCATCGTCACTAAGTCGACGCGATTACATCACTACTTTGCAACGGTCGTAATCCGTCACTAATAAATTGTTTTCTTGTAATGAATGTATTCATGATTCAGAATACATATAGTTTTGTATATATATAGTTTTGTATAAGTTAGTAAAACCAAGTCACCCAAGTAGTATATATATAATTTAAGTTAATATTCTTGCATAACTTAAATGGAATCTTCGACTATGTTATTTTCGTAACAACTTAATTAAGTACCTCCAATCTATACATCCAATGCATATTAAAAAGAGTAAATAATAAAAACAAAGATTGTTAGCTATATTATCACACATGCCAAATATAATATTGTATTTTCAATATTGTCACATATGCCAAAAATCATCACAAAGACCACACATTATGAAGAACCGCCTAAACATGCCACACATCCTGAAGGACTGTCACAAAGGGCAAACATTCTGAAAGACCGTCTAAACAGTCTATACATTCCGAAAGACCACCTAAACAGGCCACACATCATGAAAGACCGCAACAAAGGCCAAACATCCCGAAGGACAGCCTAAACAGGCTACACATCCCGAAGAACCGCCTAAACAGGCCGCACATCCAGCTTCAAAAGACAATATTGGCTAAACATCCCGCTACAAAGACCACATAATTGGCTAAAGATCCTGCCACAAAAGCCACAATAAAAAATGTCTCAAAATACCACCGCAAGGCCACACAATGACTCAAAAGTCCGCCAAGAAAGCTACACAAATACTAAAAATGGACAAAATCTAACTCACATAAAACTTTTCAGTATTAGAAACTTTTTGTTTATGGAAACTTTCCATTTTTAGAAACCGCAACAGTATTTTCTTTCTCATGCTAACGCAATTCAAAACAAAGAAGTACTCTTCTGATTACTCATTGAATGTCATAATCGTTACAACTCCAAACGAAAACATAATGAAAGTAAGATACAACCTCACAAATCTAAAAAAAACAAACTGAAAACCATGGTTGGAGTGTAGGATTGGGTTTGGTTTGGGTCGGTTTGAGTTCGGTTGGTTTGGTTTGGTTTGGTTCGGTTCGGTTTAAATGCCCACCCCATGGATAGACAAGTTCAAGCCCATATCTGTTTCTCAAACCACATCTTGAACATTTCCTTCATCCTCGCTTTTGGCTCCCAAGTCTACTCCTCAACACCGTTACAGTCCCACATGACTCGCATCAGAGGAACCTTCTTTCGCCGAGGTTCCTTGACTCTCCTATCAAGAACCCTCACCGGTCTTGCCTCCAAAGTCATTTTGGGCTGAAGATCTGCAGGAATCTTAGCCAACAACTCATTATCCTTTTTTGATCAGATCAATTCCATATAATAGAGAAGACCATCCATAAGATTGGTTTTTACGTTCCTTTGCATCTAACAGATTATCATCCTTATAATAGCGAGCTTTCATGACTTTTGCAAACAGAGAATTTGGATATTTAAGCAATCTCCATGCTTGTTTGGCAAGTAGGACATCATTGAACTTTTCTAAATCCCTGAAACCTAATCCACCCTCCTTTTTTGAAGGTTTGAGTTTGTTCCATGAGATCCACAGTATACCTCGCTGATTTGAATTTCGTTCCCACCAGAAGTTCATTAATAAAGACTCAATATCTGATGTGACGCCCTTTGGCAACTTAAAACACGACATAGCGTAAACAGGCATCGAGACAGCAATTGATTTAAGCATTATTTCCTTTCCGGCTGGTGAAAGAGTTCTTGAACTCCAATGACAGGTTCGTTTCTTTACTCGGTCAATAATGTATGTGAGCATTTCTTTCTTCTTTCTACCGAATTGTTCCGGAAGCCCTAAATACTTACCGCCTCCCCCATGGTTTGGTATATTGAGGAATAGCTTTAATCTGTCTTGCGTTGATCCATAGACACGAGAGCCAAATGTTATGATTGACTTTGATTTATTGATTTGCTGACCGGAGTAATATTCGTAGATATCAAAGACGTTTTTTAGAGCTTGGCAGTTTCGTTTATTCGCTTGACAAAAGAAAATGGAGTCATCAGCAAACTGTAGATGTGTGATACATGGAACACCATTCCCTATTTTTATTCCTCTAATATCTCCATCAGTTACCCTTGAAGTTAGAAGGTGGCTTAAAATGTCAGAACAGAGTATGAATAGATATGGAGAAAGAGGATCCCCCTGACGTATCCCTCTCTCCGGTATTATATTGCCATGAGGTACACCATTGATTAAAACAGAGTAGTTAACCGACTTAACTGCTGCCATGATCCAGCTTATCCACTATTCGAAAAAACCAAACACCTTAAGAGTAGTTTCCAAAAAATTCCACTCAACTCTATCATATGTTTTACTAACATCGGTTTTTACTGCCATATATGTCTGTGAAACACGTTTACGAACTTTTAGGGAGTGCATCACTTAAGCAATCATTACATTGTCTTGAATGATATGACCTGGGATGAAAGCAGCCTGCGCCTCAGAAACGATTCCATTAAGATGTGGTTTCAGTCGTTGGACTAAACATTTAGACATTATCTTATATAGAACATTGCAAAGGGCTATGGGTCGATAATCAGAGAGTGTGGTGGGATTATCAATCTTTGGGATCATACAAATATTTGTATGGTTGATACTTGGTTTCATAATCGATGTTTAGAAGAAAGATTTGACTTCCTCAGTTACATGCTTTCCCACGGTGTCCCAGCATTGCTTATAGAATCGAGCTATAAGTCCATCCGGTCCTGGTGACCTATCATCGTCAATTAGACAAACTGCTTCGTAAATTTATTTATCAGTGAACTCCCTTGTTAAGCTAGTATTGATGTCCTTTGTAATTGTCACCTTAAAGTCTGAGAATTCTGTTGGAGAAACAAAATGTTCGTTTGTGGTGTACACACTGGTAAAAAAGACTTGTGCATGCTCTCCAATTTCTTTATCCCCGCGAAATAGATTTCCTTGGCTATCCATTATAGAAATGATTTTATTGTGTGCATATCTTGTTTTAGCAGAAGCATGGAAAAAATTGGTGTTGCGGTCTCCCTCTACCATCCATTGGTTATGACTTTTTTGTTGCCAGCGTTTTTCCTCATCAGAATAAGCTTTTGCAAGAGCATCATGTAGCTGAGGGATTTGTTTTCTTATAGATCTATGAGGACTTTCCATTGCCATGTTTAACTGTTGTTGGATTGACTTTATTTTGTGTTCAGCATTTAGGTTTGATTGGCGCCTAAGTTTTACCATGGCCTGTCTAGAGCTTGATATTCTTTGGCCAATAGGAATATTGAAGTTGTCATTTCCTATAGTCCAACCTTGTTCAACTACAGATTTGAATGTGGGAATGTCACATATTCTCTTATCAAACTAGAATGTTCGTCTTCGCTGGCTTTGGCTATTATGAAAATGGAGAAGCAAAGGCTTATGATCGGATCCAGCATACTCCAAGAACTCCAGTTCTGCATTGGGAAAGTTTGCTCGACCTAATGAATTGATCATCGCGCGGTCTAGACAACAATGAACTGTATGTGAATGGCGCTCTCCCACCCAAGAGAATCTATTACCTCTGGATCGAACATCTAAAAGATCACATGTAGAAATCATTTCTCTAAACTCCCTGAAAGTCCATTCATCCCAGACCAGTCCTCCTAGTTTTTCATGGTTTGAAATTATCTCATTGAAATCACCAATAAGAATCCAAGAATTTATTCTAGATGGTGACAGAGCTTTGAGTCTTTCTCACAGATTATGTCTTTGACTTTTAACCGGATGCCCATACACACAAGACAAGTAGAAAGAGTTATTATTAAGGGTTACAGTGGTGTCAATTAGTCTCTCATCCTTAGAAATCAAGGAGAGAGATACATGAGCTTTCCACAACAAAGCCAAACCACCACTCCTCCCTTGAGGGGGTACAGTAATTAAGTTTGAGAATCCTAAATCACACTTAAGTTTAGATAATACATTACACTGGTTTAAAGTTTCAGAAAGAAAAAGAATATCACACTTAGTAGTTATACATAGTCTACTTAGTCAAGATTTAGTCAGCGGCGGTCCAATGCCCTGACAGTTCCAGGAGAGGGCTCTCATATTGGATCTGGGTGTATTGGGCCCCCGCACCTCCATCGAATCCATTGGCAGTTGAACAGGATCCCACCGAAACTGATGGTTTGCCTTTCTTGCGGATTTGGCTCAGGACCGCCATTTCCTCTGCAGCTTCGGCTTTGTTGAATTCACCCTCAAACCTCACTCTCTTATGCTTCATGAAAACAAATTTTGGTTGAGCGTTGTCACTATTTGCATCAAGTATACTCATTCCCTGAACAGCTTTCCCCTTGTGTTTAGCATAGAGATAACGTAGTCGTTCCGCAGTTAAGTTAGGGTCTTCAAACAGACTTGGTAAAGTGGAAGATGAAATATAGTGGACTCCTGTGGATGGTGGAAATGGCATAGAAGGAGGATTCATTTGAAGTCCAGGAATGAGAGTCGTCGGATCAACCGTCTGGAGAGTTGGAGTTGCAGACATGTCATTACCGTCAACAAAATGATCATTTCCTCCATGATCATCATCTGAATCCTCAGGATCAGAGTCATCATTCGCATCAAAGAACAATGGACCCTCCTTTGCATCATGTTTCAAGGATCCACATTTTTTATAGAAATTGCGTAATTTTTCAAATCGGAACTTAACAATTGTGTTCTCTCCCAATAAATTGGATGTTCTTCTGAAACATAAGAGGATTTTCTAGATTTCAATCTACCCTTACACGGACAGCCCCTACCTGATTGACATTTTCATCATAGTTTACTTCCGTCACAAACGCTAATCGGTTTCCTACCCACCTAGCCATAGCATTTGTCAGATAGAGGATAGGAATACCTTGGATTTGAACCCAAAATGGGATGATCCGCATCGTCTCTTCGCTGATATTAGGGTACCATCTATGGGTGGATAACATCCAATCATTGAATGACCAAGGGCCTCGGCGAAGCACCAAGTTCATTGATTCTTCAGATTGAAATCGGAATTGGACACGCCCTCCATCAATTAAGCGACCCACACATTCGTCCGCTAAACCCCACACCGGGGCATCTGTCGAATGAGAGCACAGAGATTCTGCTTTTGTGGGTTAACCGGCGTGACAACAATAGAATAGCAATTGATAGCAGCCGCCTGGGAAGTGAACTCCGGAGGAAGAACCACAGGGATGTCATCAATACCCAGATCAAGATCTTGGATTGATTTTCTTAAGTAATCACTCATTGTTAGTACTATCGTGAAGAGAAGGAGGGAAATTGGATGAGAAGTAGAAGAATAGCGAGGGAAGAAGAAGGATTTATAGTCGTTCCATGGCGGTTTTGGTTGACAGTTACTCCCCGGAAATTGAAGAGACAGAAAACCGTCAATTATACCAGACGGAATAAAACCACCAACAAAGAGCAAAAAACTGGTAAATGAGATCTTTGTGGTCGGAATGGGACTCCTGATCGTGAACACAATTGGAGAAACGAACCGGTATGACAGAGTATCTCTGTCGCACTCAGAATCGCGCCGAGAAAGACGATATTTTTGATTTAATTGAAGTATTATAAAATACTATTTATATCTATTCAAAATTTATATGATTTTATACGGTTAATCAGATCCAAAAATACCAATACAATTATAGCCCAATATAAAAATTAATAAAATGAATTGGTGTATTTGAGAAACAAAAAATAAATTTGTTTGTTTAAAGCTGGTTGATTGACAATAATTATACAAGCTAAGTACCAAACGGTTAAATAACAAAATAATTATATATATATATATATGTATTCTAAAATAATAAATAAATTATAGTGCTTAAATAGATAATGCATATATGAATAATGCATATACTAGAAATTATGTATCAACAGTGGACAATGTGAAGATTAGAGCCAAAAGAACGAAGGTTTTGTTGCTGCTGCTGCAATCAATGTATTATAGGCAGCTCATGGCTATAAGATATTGCAGTTGCTACAATATATTGCTACCAATTAGTCTTGGAAAAATAAACCGAACCAAATAGATCGAATTAAAATCAAACCGAAATTTCGGGTTCCGGTTTGGATTCGGTTAGTGAGCAATAAATAACCGATTGAATAGTGTTTTAATTATTCATCGATTATTAACCAAACCGAACCGATATCCATTCGGTTATCCGATTATATTCCATGAATCGAACCTATGACCTTTACAAACTTAACTTTGTGATGTGGCCACTCCATCACGTCAAAGTTTTGATACTTTAATATGTGTTAGTTTAACTAAGATAATAAAATTTAAACTAAATACCAAACCAATATCATATATATTTAGACCAAAAAATCCCTAAACCAAACATAAATATGGAGGTTAAAGCAATATAATATAAATATATATATATATATAATATTTACAAAACAGAAAAAAGAGTCCTTCAACAAACTGTTAACGGAAAACACATCTTCACTAACATTGGTTCTTGGCTAGTATTATCTTATTATTATTATTTATCTATTTATTTTCTTCTCTCGCAGTGTTTTTATTATGTATAGCATACTGTGCTTATATTATCATTATTTCATTATCAAGCTAACTTATCAATTACTTTCTTTGAAATATATTTTGTTATAAATTCTAATATTCTATTATATATATATATATATCTTTAGTTGAAACTTATTAAAATAATGTAACATATTGAGATTGATATGATGAATTCAACCGCAGTCTGCATACTGAATTATACTTGTTAAACTTACATACAGTAATTTTTTATTATTTTTCCTAATTTTCATATTGTAGTTTGTTACCATATATATAGACGGAGAAACTATTGGTTAAAAATGTTATTGGTAGGTGAAAAACCAAAAGAGAAATATCAGTATACTTGTTTGAGATAATATAGAGCACGTTTGCATATATTTCTTGTCAGATGTAGAATCTAACATTTGGTAAAGACATATCTAAATACTATAATACACTTACACATATGAAAAGAAAAGAAAAAGAATTAGGTGGGTTTGTTCTTGTTTCTATTAGAAACTGAAACTCAATAGTACTGTCACTTGCCATTTAGCATTTCCCATTAGTTATTATTTATAAATCGACAATTAACAAAACTTGCCAAATTTTAGGCAAGAAAAGACATCAAAAATACGTGGACATCACATGTTTGACACATCGGAGTTATGTTGTATAGTCGCTTGCATGTAAAATGTGTCCTTCTCATTTAATTTTCGTGCTCACTTTTACACTATAACACTATAATTATAATCAAATGATTAATTTTATTTTACTTTATTCACAGTTCTCTTGGAACTATATACCAGGACCTATTTTTGTCAAGTAAAATTGTATATGATACAACACATTTTTGGTATAACCACGTTAATTATTTTCCACTGAAAAAAAAAAAAGAAAAAAATATCTTCCACTGTATTTTTGAAAAACAGAAAGCTATTGCTCACTTTTATAGTGGAAAAAAGGGAAACTCAGAATGATTAATATGTATTGAAATATAATAACAGAGCGAGTGGAAAGAGCGCGTGGGGAAAGTTAGAATCTCAAAATGATGTCATACATCTGCATAACTGACAAGAAGTATTATTTGGACAGAAGCGGTCTTTAAAAGATCGACGCACATATTCTTCTTCAACGTGATTCCACTTTATACGTAATAACCTTTCATTTACTGTTACTAAGAAAACTTACGAGTGAGAGCTGATAATATCCATAAAATATCTCAGCTCAATAACTACAAGTTTCATTATTTATGGGTGGTCTGGATGTTCATATTAATCGGTCAAATATGTGGTATAAATAAGTTACAAGTTGCAACACCTTTTCCATGGAAGAAGATTCTACATTAACCTCAAATTAATTCTAAAATTTTATAACTGTTATATGAAAATAAGATGGTTTTCTCCATCAAAGATAGATAATACATATAGAGAATTATTACAATAAACATAAAATTTTAAATTTCAAAAAATAAGTAAACGAATAACATTATATCACGAAATTTTTTAAAAAATTTGAATTGATATAGAATAGTAACAGTGAAATTTAAGAAAATATATTTTATAAAAATATATCGTGTATTATATTTAGTAATTTTAGATTATTAGTTTGAATGGTCTAGTATTTGCTTGTTTTGTTTTTGGTTTACTTTTATATATGGTGGTATAGAAACAGAATTGATTGTCTCCGAAGTCATGATTAATCGGGAAAAGAAAACAATTCATTTATCCTTACAGATTAGTTTAATGTTCATTCATAATACTATACTTGTGGTACTAATAATTAAACAAACAAACATTAAAAGTTGAGCCACCGTGGTTCATATATGCAGAAGGAATATCTCGGATCCATTTTTGGTATCAACGAATAAGATGTTAATTAATATTTAACTACATCTACTAGAGGGTTTAACGTGGATTTTAATACTACCACGCAAAGATGATATAGCTGTTAAATCTTTTTTATGTATATATATTTTACCGACCATCGAAACGTACTTCAAGAATTCGAACAAAAGGTAATGCGAGGGACTTATCAAATTACTCCAACTAATTGTATAACTTTTCTTACCAAAGAAAGCATTTCAAAAACTTGAGAGATATATACTTCGGTCAAGCGTCATCAATATTAAATATTCAAATCATATTCCTCTGGAACATGCCTAACTACACTAAACCGACTTCAATACTTACATTACATTTTAGAAAAAAAGCTTCATAAGTCAACCATTGGGCCACAACTGACTGGCCCATTAGCCAAATTTCTACATTAGTAAAAAGCGAAACTCGATTCCTGGTGTGATGGTGTCTTCTACAAATGGATTTACCTACTGCTATTACATTAAGGTCACTTCACAAGAATCTGATACGTTATCCCATCCAAACTTGCATTTTTAGCATCCAGAAGCCGAACAAGAGAGAAAGGAGAAAAACTCTTTGAAAATAGAACTTTTTATCAATTAAAATTTAAACATCAGCCAATTATGACTTGACACATAGACTTCTTGCCACTAATGGTTTGCTAAGAACTGCATCTCGCCATCTTGTACAATAAAAAGCTGGGACGATTCATGCACTATACACTTGAGACAAATTAAATATGAAGTATCAATACGTCAACTAACTACGCACGCTTACTTTGACAATGTTTAATGGGGAGTTGGTCGCGGCAAACCTATCTCACATATGACTCTTGGGAAATATTGTTATATGTTCGATCAGTTGACCACATAACTGGTAATTGAAGTCTTTAACAAAAAAAAGAAAAAAACAAAAAACTGGTAATTGAAGATTAGCTCTAGTAAGAAATAAGTCCTACAATTTTTATGCTAACTTTTGTTTTTTTTTTTAGTTGTAATTGTAACGGGTACTTACAAAATATAAGAATCATCTTTAACAAAAAAATCGCCTAACTTAAGAGAGAGGACACTTACTTTCGCACAACACAATCAAAACATTTATAAACCTATGAACACCCGATGAAAAAAAAAAAAAAAAGCCAATGAACACCCAAAAGGAAATAGTAAATGTTATAAAAAAATGTAAGATATCTTTGTACACGTAAATACACCGTATGTGCATAAAAATACGAAGGAGTAAAAGCGTCTATAAAATAAAGAAGCTGGCTAAAGGGTTCAAACTTCAAAGTAATAAACAATTAATGATATATAAATGTGGTGTTTGTAAAGGTCTCACGTCTCTATAATAAGCATGACTCGTCACGTGACCTCCTCTTCTTCGCAGGGACAGAGATAGGATGAGACAGAAAGAAACCAACAAAACCAAACCCCAAAACCCAAGAAAAAAAGAGAAAAAAACTCTCTCTCTCTCTCTCTCTCTCTCTCTATTTAAGAGACTTCACTGTCTCTCTCAGTCTTTTAACGCAAAACAACTTTTGTGGAGGAGAGAAAGCGAGATAACACACACAGACACAGAGATACACATCTTCAATAGTTAAGAGTTTTCTATATACAGAAGCAAGTAAAGGGAGAGAGAGAGACAGATACAAAAGTTAATATCTCTCCTTCTCTCACTTGGTGACTTCTCTTTTTCCTCTGAGTTTTGTGGTGGGGGTTGTCTCTATAAATCTTATATATTTAAAAATATAAATAAATAAGAAGAATTATCAGGTTTTATATAAAATAGCAAAAGAAATGCAACAGCACCTGATGCAGATGCAGCCCATGATGGCTGGTTACTACCCCAGCAATGTTACCTCTGATCATATCCAGCAGGTTCTCTTCTTCTTCTTCTCCTTCTTCGCCTTCTTCTTCTTCTTCTATTATATTATCTCTTTCTTTTTCTTTATTATATGTTTCTTTGAATTCAAAAAGAAAAGATATGAAAACTATCTTGCAAAGTACCTGATACCCTTTTCTTTATATATAAAAATAGTACCTGAGACTCTTTTCTTTTGTTCTCAGAACAAATATGAATGATGGGTTTTTTTCATGGGTGTAACTGAAATGATATTTTTATTTTTCTGGTTATTTGGTTCTTTTTGTTCTTGTTTCCATGTTGATAGATGAATTAGTTTTTAGGTTTAATACATTTGTGTTATGTCTGATAAATCGGTTGCTAGAGATGCCTTTGGTCTTTTGTTTTGTGCATCAGCTTCAATTTCTTTTATCATGTCACTGTATGATTCTTTCAACTTTTTTTTTCTTGTCCACAAAGATTTGTTGTATCATTTCGTTATATATCGTGTTAAAAATGAACTCTTTTTTTTTGCCAATGAATTGCCTAAAACCGGA
Source organism: Camelina sativa (assembly GCF_000633955.1). Lineage (NCBI taxonomy): Eukaryota > Viridiplantae > Streptophyta > Magnoliopsida > Brassicales > Brassicaceae > Camelina > Camelina sativa. The sequence goes on along the minus strand of NC_025692.1, from coordinate 13,302,847 downwards.
ACAAGCTTAAGAAAGATTCTTTCTTTTCTATGAAAAAATTGATTTGAGGGTCCAGCTGTTTTGAGTTCTTGAAACATGTAATGAAAAATAATGTGTTGTTCAAAACAGACAAAATCTTGGGAACTGAAGATTGGTTTCACATATCTCGTTTTTTCTTCTTGTCTTGGTTCTCGGGTTCTGGAAGTTTCATTGATGGCAAAAACCACAAAGCCATTTATGTGAATATGGTGGTCCTTGTTTAGATTTGTTATCATTAGATCTATGTGTATATATTTTCTAGTCCAAGTGTTCCTTTTATTGCTTACATGACCAGATATNTACATCTGATAAATCGGTTGCTAGAGATGCCTTTGGTCTTTTGTTTTGTGCATCAGCTTCAATTTCTTTTATCATGTCACTGTATGATTCTTTCAACTGTTCTTTTCTTGTCCACAAAGATTTGTTGTATCATTTCGTTATATATCGTGTTAAAAATGAACTTTTTGTTTTGCCAATGAATTGCCTAAAACCGGAACAAGCTTAAGAAAGATTCTTTCTTTTCTATGAAAAAATTGATTTGAGGGTCCAGCTGTTTTGAGTTCTTGAAACATGTAATGAAAAATAATGTGTTGTTCAAAACAGACAAAATCTTGGGACTGAAGATTGGTTTCACATATCTCGTTTTTTCTTCTTGTCTTGGTTCTCGGGTTCTGGAAGTTTCATTGATGGCAAAAACCACAAAGCCATTTATGTGAATATGGTGGTCCTTGTTTAGATTTGTTATCATTAGATCTATGTGTATATATTTTCTAGTCCAAGTGTTCCTTTTATTGCTTACATGACCAGATATACTTTTGTGGTCCGAAACAACATCTGGTCCTTATCTCAGTTTTTTTTTTCTTTTTCTTTGTGTGGTCCTCAAATCTTTTCGAAGAAAATCTATCTTACACTTCTGTGATGTTTCAACATTATTGTCTTTTGATAATTCGAAATCTAAAGTTAATGGGGTCTCCTTTGAGTGTTACTCTGTCTTCTATTCCAACAACAAAAATTAGATGCAAACTTTTTTTTGTTTATACAACACATTACTAATTAAATGTATATGTTTATGGTAGTACTTGGACGAGAACAAATCGTTGATTCTGAAGATTGTTGAGTCTCAAAACTCTGGAAAGCTCAGCGATTGCGCCGAGTAAGTGCCAACATATTGTCCTTGACGATTTCACTTGTGTTCTGTTTGAATAATAAGAAGAAATGATTAATATAGTTATATTTTGGTGTTCACAGGAATCAGGCAAGGCTTCAACGCAACCTAATGTATTTAGCTGCAATTGCAGATTCTCAGCCTCAGCCTCCAAGTGTGCATAGTCAGGTAATAGTTTATTCAGAAAAAAGTATTCCGAGTTTTGTTGTATGGAAACTGAGAAACTGATTGGTATTGTTGGGTTATTAGTATGGATCTGCTGGTGGTGGGATGATTCAGGGAGAAGGAGGGTCACACTATTTGCAGCAGCAACAAGCGACTCAACAGCAACAGATGACTCAGCATTCTCTAATGGCGGCTCGTTCCTCAATGTTGTATGCTCAGCATCAGCAGCAGCAGCAACAGCCTTACGCAACGCTTCAGCATCAGCAATTGCACCATAGCCAGCTTGGAATGAGCTCGAGCAGCGGAGGAGGAAGCAGTGGTCTCCATATCCTTCAGGGAGAGGCTGGTGGGTTTCATGATTTTGGCCGTGGGAAGCCGGAAATGGGCAGTGGTGAAGGTAGAGGAGGAAGCTCCGGGGAAGGTGGAGAAACCCTTTACTTGAAATCATCAGATGATGGGAATTAAAAAGACTCTGGCACAAGGAATCTTAATGATGAATCAGCAGCAGCAGCAGAATAAGTAGTAATAGTAGGAGTCTTGAAGTTAATGTGTTTTGGTTTAGTTGCTTCTTGAAGAAGCAAAGAACTCTTTATTTTTAGTTTTGTTATTCTCTCTATGTTTGTGCCCTAAAAAATGAACCTCTTTCGTGGTGTAATGTACCATGTTAATCTGCTGGCTCCAAGTTGTGTCTTGATCTTAGTATGTTATTTCTCTGACTCTGAGTTTGACTCTTTTGCTTTAACCAGGAACTGAGTTTTAGAGATCATTGATTTTACCTAATTGGATTTTAAACCGTTTTGTAGCCATGTTTGAATTTAAAATTGGTTTGGTTTAGTTGGAAAAGTTAGGGTAGCTGATTGTAAACCAATATTTAACCGGATCCCTTATTGTCCAAATCTTTTATTTATTGACAGTCAATATGGTGCAATTGAGATTACGATTATTGTGGTGTAGTTGTAACATACTTGAATACAAACGGTCCCGTCCAAGACTCATGTTACCTGCCATAGTGGTCCTCTCAAGGGCCCAAAATGCTGAAGATCTGACCCTAGACCGATCCATATAGCCACCCCCGAAGCTGCATCAAACCAACGAACATATTCGGGTCCATTTAAGAAAAACTACCCCATCCGACCAATCAAGCGTGGGTGCCATCACGTTCTCAAACTCTCGTGACGAGGATGAGGGTTTAACCTCTTGATCAAGCCAGAGTGTTCCAGCGGAAGATGGGATCAACCTTTGGCAGCAGCCGCATCTCTTTCAACGGCTAAAGCCAACCAAAGAGAGATATTATTTCAAAAAGGAAGAGACACAAGACTAACGATCGCACGCCTATCTCCCTTGATCAAGTTTTCCTTTTTGCGCTTTGATTTTCGTTCATATGGCCAACGGTTATAATCTCCCTTTTCAATTGTCAAAAATCTTAGTTTCCTTCTTTTTGGCACATGAACGTTTGTACGAGCTCGTTATAATCTCACTCCGTTTTCATTTGTAATTCATAAATGAATTTTGAAATAAACTCACAAGTTTCTAGCAAAAAGATGTGTATTTGTGTCCTTTTGCTTCGTCTAAGTCTTCAAGTATTGGGCATGGATTCCCCTTGGCTGAGAGTTCCATTGAGCATCGTCCTTCTAGCGCGTGGTTTTGCCTTGGAAGTCAAGCTCAGCCCCTGCCTTTCTCGGTTCAGTCACAAAGTCAAGTAATTCGATCATTCTACCTTGAAAAAATATTAATCATGACCCGTTGGCCTCATGCATGCTCTACTACTCAGACCCATTTTTCACCGACAGCTAGTGCGTTATATCAGAAAACTTAGAAAAAATTGTCCACTAACTCTGCAGATTACCAACAAATTATGTTGTGTGTGTTTTGTTCACACTCACACATGACACTAGGAATCACTTCCTAGTATGCAACCCATCATGAATCGTTATCTCAAATATGTTTTATAGTGAAATTCTCTAATAATGTGTTGAAGAAAACGTAAATGCATTTTGGTTTCTACTTTGGTTGTATCAATAGCCCCATTGATGTATGTAAGAGCTAGGTGTGTTTTTGTGTTTTCATTGTAAAATATAAACCTTTCTTTATTTGGTACTAGCAATTGACCCGCGACTAGTGCGGGGGTTAGATTGAGGTGTATTTCGGGGTTTTTTTTAATATATTAATTTTTGGTCATGTAAATTCATCTTTATGTCTGTTTTTGTATTTGATTTTGGATGATTATGTTGTTTGTTGGATAATTTTTTAAAAAAATAGACTTTGCACTAAGTATAATTTAGGGTGCTGTTTACTTTTCAAAATTTGAGATAATCTTTTGTGTTTTTTAAATGTTTTTTAAATAATTGATGAGAAATTAACATTGTATACTTAAAGTTGTTGTTTTACTGTAGTTGTTAGTTGTGATTAATTTATTATTATTTGTCATTTTGTCATTGTGTAGTATTTGGCATGTGCTTCGCGCAGGAGTTTGATTAGGGTGTGATATGTGTTTTTTGGTGGATATTTTTAATGTATTTTGTTATTTTCTCTTTATATCTTGGTTGCAAATTTTTTTGGTTTTATTTTTATAGAAAATGGTGATTTTGGCTTTCTTTATTGTTTTTTTGCATTAAGTACAATCTACTGTTTAGTTTGACAGTTTTGTTTTATATTAGTTATGTTTATTTTAAAATTTGGTTTAGTTTTTCAATTATTTAAACTGCATATTTGTAGATTGTGATATATAAGTTAATTTCTGGATGTAATTGTTTTTTTACCTGTTATCTGTTTGATTGCTTGGTTTTTGTATTTTTCTATATGTGGTTGTACTTGTTTGTTTTTTTAGAATACGTATTAAGAAATGTGTGAGAATGTTTGTCAAATTTTTTTTGATTGTGTTACAAAGTTTGTAAGTTAGTAATTTTTTATAAATTTTTTAATTTACTTACATTTGGGTGTTTATATATATATATATATATATATATATATATATTTGTGTTACATTGATTGGGCCCAAATATCTGTTTAGGCCTTTAAAGGTAGAGGTGTTTTGGGTCTAGATTGAGTTTTTTTTAATTTGGTGATGTATTTGTCCTTTTGGAAAATAGCGTGTGTCTTGTAGTTGTGTGTTTTCTTCTTTACCGTATACCGGTGTTTGAACGGAATGGTGTGTATCGATATTTCGATCTAAAGGATATAAGTAGGCTTGTAGATCTTATTTTGATAGGCGTTCTTCGTTTTGAAGCATTCATTGTGTCGATACAGAATACTTTAATTTTATTGGCGCCTTTGGGAAGGTTTTGTCTTCGCTTCGCATCGCTGGTGGATAATTGGTTCTCCCCTAGTTAGTTCGTTGACTGTATGTGTTAATTGGTTCTCCCATGTATACCTTTCATTCTCTAATTAATTAATCGACTCTTTTAAGAAGGTTGTTGTAATTTAGTTTCGTTAGGACCATCTCAGTATTTGGCTGGATTTACGCTGTTTTCTGATTTGCTCTATTTGAAATTTTTCGTCTTTTTGTTGATTTTTGTTTGCGTATGTATTGATTCTGAAATACTACTAGTTATGCTGTTTTGCTAGTTTTCGGGAGCTTTGGTTTTGGCTCGATTTCATTTACTAATCTTTTTTTAGCGTCTCTTTTGTGTTTTGCTAGTGTCTGCATCTTTTACCTTTTTTTTTAGTTTGGTGATAGATGTGTCAACAGGTGCCAAATTAAAGGTAAATACCGTTTTCATAATTACCTTCTGCTGCCTTTTTAAAGTATTCCAACTTTTCTTTTGTGTTGTTGTTGTGAAAATACTCATGGATTCCTTTGATGTAGTGTGCCTCCACATTTCAACTTGCAATGCATTTTACCATTAGATCTTGGTACTTGTTTATTGCTGCTAGTGGATGCATTGCTAGTGGCCTTAAGTTGATATTCTTGTAAACTCGATGATCTTGGGCTGTCTTTACAAGGTATAATGATATATGCTAGCATAATATGCCTGACCGTTTTTCGTGAAATCCTGAGCAGCTCTCGTTGCATTTTTGGGAAGTTGGAGAATATATTTTTCTAGTATTTTTTCTTCTGTCCTTTATAGAGTCTCCCTTTGTTGCAGTTACGTTTGTGTGTGTTAAAAATATTAATGTCGAGGTGCCACTATTTAGTTTAATTGGACCTTTGATATTGACGTTATTATGAGTTCTGCTAGTTACCTTCTTAATCATTAATTTAGGACTTCATTGTATGAGTTATTTGGTTTAGTGGGTTTGATTTTAATTTTTTATTCTTTTATATTTTCCTACGTTTTAAAATTATGGACATTTGGAACTTTTTAAAGAAAATTACAATGGGAATACATATGTCCTACATGGAATACAATTTGTTATTTATATCTATGATATATAAGAAGTGTGGTTGAATTATTTTTCTAGATTGTTATAAACATTTTTTTACCTCATTTAAATTTTTAGTCTATACTTTGTTTCCCACCTGAATCATTACAGAAAAATCAGTTAGTCTGTTTGAATTGTAAAAAAAAATATTTCAAGAAGCCTTAAGAGTACAATGACAAAAAAAACACACACCCATTTGTTGATATCAGGAAATTGTAGCTGAAGATGGAGATGCTACGGTTGTCTACATAATCAAAGATCAAAAAGAGGATTTTAGTATACAATTAATGCCTTAACAAATCTAGTGAAGCAATCAATCCTAATACAGAAGCATATCACTTAAAAATCTACCAACATCACAGTCACCTTCCACATTTAGGATCAAACTAAAAGAAGAGAAAGAAGCAAGACATATACCTTATGCATCAGAGGAGCCCAAACTTAGCAGATCCTAAGAGACATTCCAAAAAAGAAGTAAATCAGCGATCATAACACCATCCACCAGAATCTACAAACAATAGAAGAACAAATAAGAATACAATTATACAAAAACAGAAGCTCACAAGTAAAAAATAAAATTTGTAAAAATCAAACCGTAGGAGGAGTAGTGAAAATTCAGAAGCGGGGATGATCAGATCATAAATAATAAGCTTCCAAAAACACCCTGCAAAATGAAGAAACTTACTCAGGGGAACAAATCAAATAAAAAAAAAGCAGAGACAAGAGGTCATCAGTCACGACATTGATATTTATACAAGGATAAGTGACACTTACCTGGACAATTTCATTAAGATCGTCTTCCCTCTGAAAATAATACGTCTTTGGCCTTTGTCCTGATGTTGATGAAATCTGGATCGAACTTCTTATAGAAAGATTCCAATGCCTGAAGAAGAAGACGAAAAAAGCAACTCTTTATATACAAGATAAATAATTCGAGATAGTAAACCAAGACATGTTTAAACTGAGAATATGAAAGCATCGCGTTGAATACTTTGAGTAAGAAATCAACCAATTAACAGAGGAAAGATATTTTCTCAGGGCAGAAGAAAAGATTAGAAGGTAGGGAAGCAGCCATGACTAAGGGTGGCAAAAGTAATTAAAATTAATCAATTCAAATTAATTTTACACAAAACCGTTACTATGGAGATGAAAGATAGGAGAGGCAGTGAAAGGGTGTGGAGGGATGATGACCATTAATTTCAAATCTATGCTAAACTTAATTTAGAAGGGGAGAGACTGTTGAGGTCGCAAATCGAAGAATGGAGGTTCGTAGTGAGAGGTTAGACTTCCAGGACAAACAAAATAAATTGGGCCTTTAAAAAATTAGGCCCAAAAATAAAATAAAAAAGATATTAGCAGAATTAAAATAAAAAGGATATTAGCAGAATGAGAAGCTGACATGGCAACACCAAAAGTGAGGAAAATGCACTTTATATATATAGATAAATCTTAACATTAAAACCCAAAAAAAAAATAACATTTTGATTATATTAGTGCCTCAAACTAATTATATTACTCCTTTCGACATGCACCGCCATTTTTCATAAACTGGAGCATGACGTCTTTGCTGCAAATCAAACCTTTACCTTCGATAGTATGAGCCCATATCACTTCAAACTCGTATAAGTTAAACTTTGATATCACTTGTTATGTCCACCTCATCAAAGGATTGATGAGCTATTCCGGAGTAGTGGAAACCTTCTCCATTGTCTCCCAAATATCACTACAAGATCATTTCTTGTGTGTTTACTTCACTCATATGGTATTGGAAACCACTTCATGATATGCTCAAATTAAATCCTAGAGCTACTCTCTCAAATTAAGAGGTCACTGTAGTACTTAGGGGTCAAATTCCACAAAGACTCTAAATTACACAATAAATTATAGAGTTTTATAATTACGCTAAACAAATTAAGTTGTATTAAAATTAAGAAAAGTAATGGAAAATATTAAATAAAAGCTGCGTAAATTCAGATGATCAAAGAGCTAGGCCTAGGGAATTTCTCAAGAAATTATGAAATATCAAATCAATAAATTAATTAGGATTTAGGCATTTAAAATCAGATCTAGAACTCTAAACTCTTCTGTAAAATAAATCAATTCTCACTGCAAATATTTTCTCAATTTAAAACCAGAAAATCCAAATCTCTTTGTAAATTTTTGGGTTAAAAATCAGCTTTGAAAACAGGTTTAGATTGTTCACAAAATTACTAAATCAAATCTCTTTGCAAGAAATAATTTTGCTCATCAAAAGGTTTTATCAGGAAAATCAATTATATTCTCATATCAATTTATTTTCCTAGGTTATTAATTCTAGATGGCCAATCAAGGATTAATATGAAGAACAACCTATGATGAAGATCTAGAAAGATAATAAATCCTAAAAATAACAGATCTAATAAATCAAAAAATCTCTGTGAAAAACCCTGAACCTAATAAGCAAACTACTCAGACATATTAAGTGAAGAACAAAACATAATTCTGAATAATAAGCAATTGAAATTAAAAGAGTAAAGAGGGAGTTCAAGAATTTTTATCTCAAAGCAGTTCAGATCTCTCTCTCCCAAAAGCTCTCAAAATCTCACAGGGTTGCAGAAAAATAAAACTTGCTAGAAAATAACTTAAGGGTTTCTAAAACCTAAAAATACTATTTATATGTCCAAAAACATGTCAGGGACTAATGATGCAAATATGGAAAACTTTGGGGCAGATTTGTAAAATTTCCAAAACTTGCTTCTCTCTCGGCTAAACATGGTGTCGATCGATGCTAAGGCAGTGTTGATCGACACTCTCATCCTTCCTCGGCTCCAAGTTCTCTTCTTTAGCTGAATTGCTCCAAAATCCCTTCTAATTGCTCCATTTTGCTCCTTTCATGCCAAAATCCTAGAAAACCTGTTAAGACTCTAAAACATCCTACAAAACAAATCAAAAGACTCTAAAAGACTCCTAATATCATGGTTAAAAAACACAAAAACCATGATATATCAACTCCCTCAGACTTAGCATTTGCTTGCCCTCAAGCAAAACATAAGCTTAGACCTGTGAAAGAGGTTTGAAAACAGGGAACTCACTCAACTGCATGATGATTCTTATTCGCACTCTTCATTTACCTGACTCAAGAACTTACTTCTTATACTTAACCATGATAAGCATCAACATTCCTTACTCAAATCCCACAATTCTCTGGAATCTCTATTCTCACCATTGTCATCTCATTACATAAATTAAAGCAAGTACAAGTGAGTTCTCACCTTGGTGTATAGATCAGTGGCATATGGACTCTTTACAGACCAAGACATTCTTCATACATCTCCTTTCCTCTCCCTTTTCTCACTTCCATTTTTTTTTTCAAAGGTGTAAGCGAATACCAGGGTCATTGGTAATTTACCTACCCCTCGCTTCCAAGCTTTGTGTGATCATTTGACTCAAGAGTAGAATAATGAGGTCACATGTAATTTACCTACCTCTCTAAACTGATCAAAATCATCTCATCTTTTTTTTCCTAATCTTTCTCTCATTTTTTTAAGCACTAAAGGGAAGAGAGAGGGGAGACACACTTTGAAAAATTTGCACTGTCTTGTATGACCCGAAGAAGAAGTCTAGTCCACTGATTTACAACCCCAAAGTAAGAGATTAAGTCCGGTTAAAATCCTGATAAAAGTTAAGACAATGTTAGTTTAACCATATATCCTTTGAATAAGGGATTTCGGGATTGTTGATACAGCTCATAGTCTTTCTAAGCTTCAGTTCTGAGATTAAGCATAAACAAATAATCATTAGAGTGTTAGCCAAATAAGAGAAATCATTAATCAAGATCATAATTCCCAAAGTCAAAAAGAAAAATTTGACTTAAACTTTATGGCTTTGACTGACACAACTGAAACTCAAAAACAAAAAACGTAGTTAGTAGACAACCTCCTCCAGACTGAAACAACACTGTCTGTAGTGTTGTCAAGTAAGAAGAAAGCTAAAAGAAACAAAAATATATGGAAATTGTAATGAAAAGATGAATTGATTCTCGGGTTACCCAACAGTGTCGACCGACACCATTTCAGCGTCGATCGACACTCATCATGAATGGTGGTTTTTGGCCGTAACTCCTTGTTAGTTGCAGTTAGTTGTGTTCATGTGTTGTTGGATCAATCATTTGATGATTATGCTGTGAAGAAACACTCAAACACAAACACAGGTTAAAAGCAATATGATAGATAGATAGTTCATAATTTCAAATAAAATTCAAACAAAAACTGACTCAATGCAAAAAGAAAAATGACTCAAAAGGAAAAGAAAAACCTAGAAGTGGGTTGCCTCCCACTAAGCGCTTGTTTTCAGTCATTAGCTTGACTGTTCTGAAGCTCAGGCATCCGGTGGATTAGAACGTGGCATTGAATGCTTCTGAGAAGAATGTCTCATCATCCAAGGTGGTGTATAAGCTTTAGGTGCATGAGGTCTGCCAAGGATGTGAGGAACAGGACCAGGGCGGGATTTAGGGATGGGTTTGCTTCTCTTATGTCCTGCAAAATCATCAACAGAAGAAACAAGTGCTCTATGATAATCTCGTGGCTTGGTCAACTGCAAAACAGTTTTTGTATCTTTGAAATTCTTCTTGATGATAGGAGGGGGTTTGGGTAAAGAAGATGCATACCTTTGCCTTACCTGAGGACTCTGGAGTGTGGAGTGGGGGGCTTTCTGTTTGGGAACAGCTTTATGATTTGGAGCATCAGTTTTGGACAAGATCTGTCTCGGATGTGGAGGGGTGTCGACCGATGTTGATAGGGTGTCGGTCGATACTGAACCTGTTGCTCGTGTATTTGCTTCTTTGCAGCTTATCTCAGCAATCTTCTCAACAGAAAATGTATGTCCATCAATGGTAGGAGCTCTCCTCAGCTTATG
>NC_025692.1:13237635-13292170 GCF_000633955.1 Camelina sativa | reverse complement strand
TTGACTGACACAACTGAAACTCAAAAACAAAAAAAGTAGTTAGTAGACAACCTCCCCCAGACTTAAACAACACTGTCCGCAGTGTTGTCAAGTAAGAGGAAAGCTAAAAGAAACAAAAATGTATGGAAATTGTAATGAAAAGATGAATTGATTCTCGGGTTACCCAGCGGTGTCGACCGACACCATTTCAGCGTCGATCGACACTCATCATGAATGGTGGTTTTTGGCCGTAACTCCTTGTTAGTTGCATTTAGTTGTGTTCATGTGTTGTTGGATCAATCATTTGATGATTATGTTGTGAAGAAACACTCAAACACAAACACAGGTTAAAAGCAACATGATAGATAGATAGTTCATAAATTCAAACAAAAACTGACTCAATGCAAAAAGAAAAATGACTCAAAAGGAAAAGAAAAACCTAGAAGTGGATTGCCTCCCACTAAGCGCTTGTTTTCAGTCATTAGCTTGACTGTTCTGAAGCTCAGGCATCCGGTGGATTAGAACGTGGCATTGAATGCTTCTGAGAAGAATGTCTCATCATCCAAGGTGGTGTATAAGCTTTAGGTGCATGAGGTCTGCCAAGGATGTGAGGAACAGGACCAGGGCGGGATTTAGGGATGGGTTTGCTTCTCTTATGTCCTGCAAAATCATCAACAGAAGAAACAAGTGCTCTATGATAATCTCGTGGCTTGGTCAACTGCAAAACAGTTTTTGTATCTTTGAAATTCTTCTTGATGATAGGAGGGGGTTTGGGTAAAGAAGATGCATACCTTTGCCTTACCTGAGGACTCTGGAGTGTGGAGTGGGGGGCTTTCTGTTTGGGAACAGCTTTATGATTTGGAGCATAAGTTTTGGACAAGATCTGTCTCGGATGTGGAGGGGTGTCGACCGATGTTGATAGGGTGTCGGTCGATACTGAACCTGTTGCTCGTGTATTTGCTTCTTTGCAGCTTATCTCAGCAATCTTCTCAACAGAAAATGTATGTCCATCAATGGTAGGAGCTCTCCTCAGCTTATCTATCTCAAAGTTCATACTCAAACCTTTCACATTCAGTGCTATGTTTCCCTTCTTCACATCTATGATGGCACCAGCTGTTGCCAAGAAATATCTTCCTAAAATTAGAGGGTCTTTAGGCTCTTTATCATACTTCAGCACCAAAAAGTCAGTGGGAGTCATGAAGTTTCCAACCTTAATTGGAATATCCTCTAAAACACCTTCAGGAACTCTTCGGGATCGATCAGCTAAGTTAAGAGAAATCACAGTTGGCTTGAATTCTGTCATCCCAAGTCTCACAACAACAGAATGTGGCATCAAGTTGATACTAGAGCCAAGATCACAAAGTGAGTGAGCAAACCTTCCTATGGAGATAGAGCAATCTAACACAAAACTTCCAGGATCTGGTAACTTCTTTGCAATCCTACTCTGGATCATAGCACTCACTTTCTCAGAGACAACTACCTCTTTCTTCTTCTCCTTCTTCCTCTGTGGAGGCTGGTTCAAAAGAATTGCACTGACATCTTTTGTAAGTAGTGCTCCTTCTTCAAGGCTCAAACCATTTGATACCATTCTCTTCACATAGCGCTTAAGTGGTGGTGAAAGCTTTACTGCATCAATCAAAGGCATCTCAATCATCACCTTATCCATCATAGCCATGCATCTAGCTTCTTCCATCTCCTGATTGGTTCTTCTTGGCTTAGGAAAAGGAATCTTTGGTTAGTACACCCTTTCAGCAGCTGGAACCTGAGATTTTGCAACTTCAGGTTCTGTCTGAGAGGGGTGTCGATCGACACCATTATCTGAAGCTGAGAAATTTGTCGATTTCTCTCCCTTTTCTCCAGAAGCAATTTCACCTTCATCTTCACCTCTCACTGATATGGCATTACAAGAATGTTTGGGATTTGACTCAGTTCTCCCAGGGAGAAATCCCTCTTGCCTTTTGACGGATCCAGCTGTTTGTGCAACCTGACTTTCCAGCTTCTTTACATGAATGTTCAAAGCTTCAAATTTCTCATTAAGTTCAGTGTATACATTGTCAAGCTTCCCATTGAAAGTCACTGTCATCTGCTCCTGACCTTGCAAAAGCTGCTCAAGCATAGCTTCCATCTTACTACTTTCTGCTGTTTTCGGAGGAAGGGACTGATATGAGTTATTGCCATAATTCCTTGTGTACCCAATGTCCTGTTGTTGCTACTGATACTCTGGCTTGGAAGTCTAGCCTGAAAAGTTTCCACTGTAACGCATGTTGTTTTGCTGATTACCAAATCTCTGTCCCTGATACCCAGCTCCATACACATAGTTGACATTCTCCTCTGTATTTTCTGGCTCTGGCTCAAATGTCTCAACCTTAGCAGCAAATTGGACTGACTTCTTACCCACAAGTAGATTATGCACTGAATCTAACTTAGCATTGACTAAAGCTAGCTGGTTTGAATCAAATCCTCCATGGAATCTCTTCCTTTCAGCATCAGCTCTCTTAGTACTATTGCTGGAGGCCAAATTCTCAATCAAAGCTTCAGCATCTTCTGGAGATCTTGTTTTGAAATTCCCATGACTTGCAACATTCAAAGCTAACTGATACTCCCAATCACACCCTTTGAAGAAAATACTCAGCAATTGAACTCTTGAGAAACCATGGTGTGGACAGTCCCTTTGATAAGCTTTGAATCTCACCCAAGCTGCCTTGAAAGCTTCATCTGGTCTTTGCTTGAAAGAGGACAGCTTGACTCTCAGCTCATCAGACATTGCATCATCATAGAAATAATTCAGGAAAGCCACTTTAATTTGTTGCCAAGATGTCAAAGAACCGGGTGGCAACTGCTTCAACCATTGAGATGCTTCTCCTGTAAGTGAATATGGAAAGAGCTTGCAGTAGATGTAATCTTCAGTCACACCATTGGCTTTGATGCTAGTCACGAGGTCCTCAAAGTGTTCAATATGATCCAGAGGCTTCTCATTTGGCAGATTAGAGAAGGGTCTTTGTCCAACTAGCTGGAAGTAAGCAAGCTTCAGCTCAAAGTCATTCCTTTTGAATGGAGGAGGAACAATTGCAGATCGGTTCTGATAAACCAGGCCAGCTCTATTGAAGTCTACAATGGTCCTAATCAAGTCCTGGGGTTGATCATGTCTTTGAACCGGGTTGTTAGCGTGGTTGGCAGCTCCACGTCCGTCTACTGCAGGTGGGTGTCGACCGACGCCAACAAGGTGTCGATCGACACCCTGTTGGTGTCGGTCGACACCATCGTTTTGCCGGTCAACAACAGCTTGTTCATTGACGACAACAGCTTCAACAATCACATTGTCGTCTGCATCAAGATTTTGGCCCTGCTCATTGCGCAAGTGACCCTCTTGATCCCTCAAAGCACCATCCTCATCACGAATCAACATGACTGTGTTAACCATCTTCAAGGATTTGGCTGCTTTTCTATTCTCACGCTCAAGTTTTCCCAACTCTTGGTTTGAAAGCTTCAAAGTAGGACTAGTCTTGTTGCTCCTTGTGTGAGGTCTAGGAGGCATACACCTGAAACACCAAAGAGAAGAAAAATAAAAACGTGTAAGTAGAAAATAAAAAATAAAAATTTCGACGAAATTAAAAACTCAAATCTAATGGTAGATCAAAGACTACTCGGCAACGGCGCCAAAATTTGATATGCTCAAATTAAACCCTAGAGCTACTCTCTCAAATTAAGAGGTCACTGCAGTATTTAGGGGTGGAATTCCACAAGGACTCTAGATTACACAATAAATTGTAGAGTTTTATAATTACGCTAAACAAGTTAAGTTGTATTAAAATTAAGAAAAGCAATGCAAAATATTAAATAAAAGCCGTGTAAATGCAGATGATCAAAGAGCTAGGCCTAGGAAATTTCTCAGGAAATTATGAAATATCAAATCAATAAATTAATTAGGATTCAAGCATTTAAAATCAGATCTAGAACTCTAAACTCTTCTGTAAAATAAATCAGTTCACACTGCAAATATTTTCTAAATTTAAAACCAGAAAATCCAAATATCTTTGTAAAATTCTAGGTTAAAAATCAGCTTTGAAAACAGGTTTAGATTGTTCACAAAATTATTAAATCAAATCTCTTTGCAAGAAGTAATTTTGCTCATGAAAAGGTTTTATCAGGAAAATTAATTATACTCTCATATCAATTTATTTTCGTAGGTTATTAATTCTATATGGCTAATCAAGAATTAATATGAAGAACAACCTGTGATGAAGATCTAGAAAGATAATGAATCCTAAAAATAACAGGTATAATAAATCATAAAATCTCTGTGAAAAAACTCTGAACCTAACAAGCAAACTACTCAGACATATTCAATGAAGAACAAAACATAATTCTGAATAATAAGCAATTGAAATTAAAAGAGTAAAGAGGGAGTTCAAGAATTCTTCTCTCAAAGCAGTTCAGATCTCTCTCTCCCAAAAGCTCTGAAAATCTCACATGGTTGCAGAAAAATAAAACTTGCTAGAAAATAACTTAAGGGTTTCTAAAACCTAAAAATACTATTTATATGTCCAAAAACACGTCAGGGACTAATGATACAAATATGGAAAACTTTGGGACAGATTTGTTAAATTTTGCAAAACTTGCTTCTCTCTCGGCTAAACATGGTGTCGATCGATGCTAAGGCAGTGTCGATCGACACTCTCATCCTTCTTCGGTTCCAAGTTCTCTTCCTTAGCTGAATTGCTCCAAAATCCCTTCTAATTGCTCCATTTTGCTCCTTTCATGCCATAATCCTAGAAAACCTGTTAAGACTCTAAAACATCCTACAAAACAAATTAAAAAAACTCTAAAAGACTCTTAATATCATGGTTAAAAACCACAAAAACAATGATATATCATTTCACATGGACCACCTTAAATCACTATAACTCAATTACTCAAGCATAATCAAACGTAGAGTTATCTCAAAATTTGATATAATAGAAAGACAAGTGAACCTTGACGATATAAGTAACTAAATCAAGTTTTGTAAAATCTTTTCACATGCACCATATATCATTGTTCAGAAAAGCAAAAATATGATATGTAGACTAAAAATGTCAACAAGAGTTGATCAATTATGTAATAATTACATGTTTATATGATCGAATAACCAGACTTAAAAGGTTTTCCTAATGTCAACCAATATTTTTGATTAGAAACTTGAGTTACAAACAAGGTGGTAACGAGCTAGAGGCCTATAAAGGTAGACTTTTACACCCTCTATTTCTCTCTCTGTGCCAACTGATCAACTCTATAATTGAGAAGTCAGGGGATATGAAATAGCATTAAAAACTAAAAACTAAGAGCTTACAATATTTTTTCTAAAGGTTGGCTAAGGAGATGGGGAATCAGTCGTTTATTTATACTATATTTCCAATATTCCCACAAAAAAAAAAAAAAAAAAATAAGAAGACAGGACTAGAACTCCATTTTTAATATAATTCAACGTCCCATTTCAAATTTTGGAAAGAAGAGAAGCATTTACGAATGAATTTAATAGCAAATTTGAAAAAAATGATAACAAAGTGATCACAAATTAAATTTTCATTCTTGAAACGCTTCAGCGATCATTGTGATGAAACCACTAAACTTGCCTCCCTCTTCTTCATCTCCACCGTCATCTCCTTCTTCTTCTTCTTCCTCTTCCGAAGACTCATCTTCTTCTCTTTCCTCCTCTTCTCCTTCTCCTCCTCCTCCTCCTTCTTGTTCCTCTTTTGCGCCGTCCCCGTGGTGTCGCGGATGCTTAATCTTCTTGAGGGTGGCACCGAGACCAACCATTGCTGCAGCTATCTTCTCTCTCTTTGATCCTTCTTTCTTCTTCTTGTCTTCTTTCTCATCTTTTGAGTGGTGGTGAAGGTGAAATATTCCTCTATGCTTATGGGTTTTTTCCTTTGCCTTTTTCGGCGAAATCTCTTGTGTTCTTATGGCTTGTTCAATGTGAGCAGCCTCCACGGATTCATGTAACTGTTTCTCCATCCTCTTTCACTTTTTTTTTTGGTTTCTCCGAGATTGTGTTTGATCTCTTTCTGTTTTTATTACGCACACCTATATACAAGGTCTATGAACCACCACTTGCATCTTATACTAATCAATTATATAATTAAATAATGTGCTCTCAATCATTCTACTCGCTCATTTGGGTACCAACACTTTGACTTCATCCAACCTTGACCGGGCAAAGCAGATCACAAAATTAACTAGTGCTAGTTGTTTCCAAATGAGTTGAACTGGCTAGTATTTTAAGTACTCTTTAAGTAAACCAAATGGTGTTTTAGTTTTTTATTTAATTTTTCTCTTAAATATTATTTTTACTCTAAGGTGGCAATAAAAAGTGAAAGATCGAAGGCTCCTAGCTAATTTGTTTGAGACCTTTAATTAATATTTTGAAAAACTAAACTGGGAAAGATGGCAATGAAAATCATATCTTGGGCTAGACTCAACTAATTAGAATTTTTTGTCTCTTAAATAGGTCTTACAAAAAATGGTCCCCGGATCAATGTGCCCATTCGGGTAATAATAGGTGTAGGTGTACGGTTTCCCGATTTAGATTTGGTTTAATCTTTTTGGTTGTATAGTTTACTGGTTTATTAAAATTAAATGTCTAAAACCATATTAAAATCGTATGTAATTCGATTTAGTCACAGTTTGGTTTTCTCAATTTTACGGTTATTAGTTTCAGTTAATCTTTTGGTTTATTTCATGATTTATTTCAAAAGAAAAAACAACATTATTAGATTTTTATCTTTAATGATATCATCTTTGATTTAAAATCTGCGAAACCATGAGTACATTCCAATCAACTAAATGTTAAAAATAAATTATTATGGCCTATCTCATCTAAAAACAGTTTTATTTCATCTTCTCCAACACATTGACATAAAGTTTCTCAAAAAATAATATTAGATTGAGGAAATTTTTATTCATGTACCTTATAGAACCAATAAGATGAAAAATATTACATAATTACACTGAAAAATGATAACACTAACCAAACAAGTGGTATTACAATACGAAGATTTAAATCGCAATGAACCGAACCATTTTTTTTTATATAATTGTAACCCAAATGGATTTTTAAATATTACGATTCGTTAACCTCAAATTGGGAGTAAATTTTTTTTTTTTTTTTTAGAAACTAATATTGCAAATTATGATCATAAGCAATATCAAAGACAAGAGAAATACAATTAGTAAAGTATTACTCGCTAACAACTTTTATGTTTTTTTTCTTTGTAATCAATACCAGTCTTATGCAATTAGTAAAGTATTACTCGCTAACAACTTTTAATTTTCTTAACAATTATATACACGATCCATGATCCACCACTTGCTGCTTATATTAATTATACTAAATTAAGACCCGTGCTAGAGCACGGATTGAAATTCATTTTATTTATATTGTAATTTTTAGATAAAATATAATGTATGTGATTGTTTTTAAAAGTTTTTTGGATAAAACATTATGCAATAAAATCATATGCTAAATATGATGACTTGAAAAAAGACACATATTTTGTAAGTTTTATATTGTTAGTGATTCTAGATAAGTACCCGTGCTATAACACTGATTGAATATTTTATAGATTGAACAATTTATATTTGTTTTTATAAATTCAACTTATGGTATATCCAAAAATAAAACTATTTTTTAATAATATGATAATTTATTTGTTTCATAAAATAGACTCATATATAAAAATAAGAGATGAAGTATAATGATAATTAACAAATTAATATGTTAAGTTAGATATCAAAAGATTTTATTTGATGAATAATTTAATAAAAGAAATTAATATGGTAAGTTAGATAATATGATTCTTTAGAATATTCTCTTTAAGATTTTTGGTATAACCTATTTGTAACTAATTAATCTATCAATTAATGTATAACTTATTTGTAACCAACTTATTAGAATTATATAGTCTACAAAACAATGCTGTGTACTTCCGTTTTATCATAAACACAAATACCCAATGATTTTACTTTCCCATTTTGGCACCAAGACTTTGACTTTAATTTCATCCAAAATTGACCGAATAAAATAGATTATAACATTAACAAGTGCTTTTTGGTTAAAAACATTGTTACATGCATGAATTGAATCGCTGTTTGTATTTAGGAAAACAAGTGGTGTTTTAAGTAAAACAACTGGCGTTTTAGTTTTTACAAACATTCTTTTAATTACTCGAGGGCGGCTATGAAAATTTCAAGGCTCCAAGAATTTTTATTCTGAGACCTTATTATTTATAGTTTTTGAAGAACTGAAAAACAAAAAAAAATACAGGAGGCTAAAGAAAAAGTCAAAAATCTGGCGGTAGTGCTACAATGACTTAACTAGACTCAACAGACTAGATTTTCTAACAAGATATGGTCAAAGGAATATCTATTAATGTTTTGGCAAGGTTGAAATTCCTGCTCACATGCATGTAGTTATAACTACCGAAAGACCGTAAAGACCTCAATTCTCATTAGGAGGTCGAACCAAGAGTCCTCCGACAAGGTTTCTCCAGGGCCATGGACTTCGACTATTCTTTTTAACCTCTTTATACGAGGGTCTGTGAATGTGGTAGGCGCAGGGTTGTCTTAGGCGGAGATAGAATATGGATATGCCAAAAGGGTCCAAATTTTTTAAGGTTAAAGGGCCAAATTCTTTTCACAGTATCTCGTATGTTTTAAGGTCTTTACTAAGAGGTTTTACATTTTTTTCTATTGTTTCGCCAAAGTCACCACCATAGATTGAGATGGGTCTGGGTAGACGGTAGAATTTTTTTCTTTTTAGGACAAGTTAGATTTAGAGCCGGTTTTATTTACCTGTTACATTGTTCCAAACCCAAAGCCTCAATTAATTTCATGACGAGTAAGAGACCAGAACAAGAAGTTTACGAATGCGCAAGCACAATTAGATTTGACACTTTTAATTTTCACATTACGTAATACATTATATAATTTTTTAAGAATAATATTTCTTACAAATAATACATCCTCAGATATTTTAAAAACTATTAAACCAGTAAAGTAAAAATCACTTTCCATAATATTATTGATTGACTTGGAAATAGTTGGACATATAAACTGAACGAGGTGGTAATATAAAATGAAAAAAGAGACTTTGTCAGCGAGCATAATCATTGAATTGCCATTAAATCTAATAACGACCTTCATCCACTTGGACTTTGATATGCATTACAAACTTTTTTTTGTGGGTTGATAGTCAAACTGTGTATAGTATAGAATTCTGGAGGCCTTTAAGGCAATTGACCAGAAAAGCATAGACGTTTAATATTTTCCCTTATTAATGATACAATCATACAATATGAGTGTTGTAACTTAATTTAGCATATAAAAATTGTAACGGTAGTAAAAGCTCGAAGAAGAGCAAGCCGCGGCCAAACACTTGTTCATCTGTGGCCAAGCTTACATTTCCTGTGCCTCCAGGCACTATTTCCATGGTCATGCACTCATGCACATACTTTGACGTTCCTTCATTAAACCAAAACAACATCACTTCAATTTTGCTTTTTATCCGGAGAAGTCCTGAACCTATATAGTTTTTGGAGACTCATCACAAAAGGCTCCTAATGGATTAGTTCGAGATTTGTTACTAGTCGTAAAAGACTACATAGTTCCAACTGATTTTCACATCCTAGAGATGGACGGAATAAATATTTTTCAGAAATACAAAATTAAAAAAAAAATCTCTAAATAGAAGTTTTTCAACAAATTAATATCTCTATACATTAATAAAATATTAGACCTTATATTATTAATTTGTAGAAGTTTTATTGTCTATATTCCTGAAATTTGCAATTTCTTTGAGAAAAAAAAGGTGAAATGAAACAGAATCCAGAAGTGAAGTTATTATAATCTTACACTGAACTAAGAGCAAAAGCATCATTGTCTTCCCTGTGTTTCTTTCTCTCTTGCTCTCTCTCTCTCTCTCTAACTGCCTTTGCAATGAAAAATTCCATCAGACTTAAGTCCACTCTCACTTTAATTCATGCTCAACGTTGGTTTCGATCTAAAACCCTACACACTTTTCTCTGGAAACTTGAATCCTTACTAATCTGCCAATTTACTCATAATCTTCATTTTCTGATGACCCATTTCCTCTCAGTCCTGCACAACATAACATTCATAAGGCCACCATAACAGTCCAAACCACAAACAAAATCAGTATTGTTATTAGGCTTGTGAAAGACTCAGTCTCACTAAATGGTCGAGAACACAGTAAGCTACCTATTGATGACGACCCAATACATACAAACAAATAAGTGATTAGCAATTTTTACCTGACAAATCATACCCAGTACCTCCCCACTCGGAAGCTCGGGCATGTGCCATGTGCATGCCCTGAGGTGGTTGCATCATGAAATGAGCTCCACCGCCCAATGCACTACTAGTAATAGTATGATGCTCATCGTTTGGATTTCTTCCAGAAGATTCCATACCANGCTCTCTCTCTCTCTCTCTCACTGCCTTTGCAATGAAAAATTCCATCAGACTTAAGTCCACTCTCACTTTAATTCATGCTCAACGTTGGTTTCGATCTAAAACCCTACACACTTTTCTCTGGAAACTTGAATCCTTACTAATCTGCCAATTTACTCATAATCTTCATTTTCTGATGACCCATTTCCTCTCAGTCCTGCACAACATAACATTCATAAGGCCACCATAACAGTCCAAACCACAAACAAAATCAGTATTGTTATTAGGCTTGTGAAAGACTCAGTCTCACTAAATGGTCGAGAACACAGTAAGCTACCTATTGATGACGACCCAATACATACAAACAAATAAGTGATTAGCAATTTTTACCTGACAAATCATACCCAGTACCTCCCCACTCGGAAGCTCGGGCATGTGCCATGTGCATGCCCTGAGGTGGTTGCATCATGAAATGAGCTCCACCGCCCAATGCACTACTAGTAATAGTATGATGCTCATCGTTTGGATTTCTTCCAGAAGATTCCATACCAGGATGGTAGCCAAGCAAAGATTCTACGCCAGGAGAAGGTAACATGTTTCCACTTCCTGAAGCATCATCTCCTTTCACACCATTTCTTCCATCCTTCTTTTTTTCTAGCTGAAACGTGCCAAGAATCACCTGTAGGGGAAACCAAAGCCACAAAGTCAGAGGTTATCCTATTGATACAAGCCAAAGATTTTTTTCTTTGATCTCATTACCGAAATTGTTCGTAATGTGAAAATAAGAAAAGGATTTAAGCTAAGCTTCTTCTTAACCCTCTTGGAGATTAAGGTTAGTTCTTGGAAATTCAGTTTTTGTTATATACGCCAAGAGATATTTCAAATTATAATCCTAATCTAAAAACGATAAACTCTTACACTTCGTTTGAAAAGGAAAATCACCAAAAAACTAATTAGAAAACACCAAAACCCTTGTCACGTATCAAGGAATCCCATTTCTAAATTCAGGTGATATCGGCATAGGAGGAAGCAACGGGCCAAACTGATTTTACATCTGTATAATAGTTGGCACCCAGGTAAAGTTATATTATAAGAAGAGAGGAAATATACCTCAACTGGACCAGCAGCCTTTAGGTGTCCCCCAACTCCTCCACCGAAGATCTGACCATCTGAACTAGATAAACAAACACTAAGGCCACCAGTTTTACCACCGTGCTCGCCCCGGATATAAGATCCACTCAGTGAGAGAATTTCATACTGACCCTGAATAGAAGTTTGTAATTCTGAAGCAAGTTGATGATCATATGTAATTCTCAAACATGTATGTCAGAAATGAATAAAGATTCTTTAGCTGTAACAAACAGGTCCCAAGAAGAAATCAATTTCATAGGCTCTAAAAATGTAGTGAACTCACAGAATACGATAAGAAATAAGGTTGACATTAATATGTCATCCAGAGTAAAGAAGATATCCTTTTCCAAATTTCAAAGAGTTAAATATTTTTATACGCAAGAACTACTTGAAAGGTACTAGATAGCAACAAGAGAATCACCTCATAAGATACACTGGTTCCTGATGCCAGGTGAGACAAGGATGCATTAGAGATGGAGCCAGACGCAGAAAGAACGCATAACTCATGCTTGGTTTGCTGAGCGAAAAGGACAATTTTCTCTGCCACATCCTATCAAACACATAAGAGAACAGCTTGATCAATCCAAATTTGTATTCGCATAAATGAAACAACAGAAAACCTTACAGAAGAGGTCTAGCAAACCTGATTATACAACTGATCTAAGAAGCGTTCAAACGAAACCCTTTAAAGAAGTATCATTGACCAAAAACAATACTTACCTCACCAGGAGTTATATTAACAATGTGCGGAATAAAGCTTTGCCCAGTTTTCCCTACATCAAGACAAAAATTATATGAGCAAGACGACTTCAATACACACAATAAGGTATACTGGTGATCATTTTATCATATAAACTAATTTGACTCTTGAGCATGAACTCAACAACAGCCAATGCAAAACCAAAGAATCCAAAAAAGATTGAATTGGTTATAATGGAAACAAAAGCCATCAACTTATATGAAATTACATATATATATATATATTACCAAAACTAAGAAATTTCAGTTCCATCCCTAAAAAAATTGAAACTTGAACAGGAAACAGAACAACAAGAGATATCAATGAAAAGACAACAAATTTGGAGAAGTAACGAATCAAAGATCAAATCTTTACAACAATGAGAAGAGAAGAGAAGAGACGCAAAGGGTTTTTGAGTAACGCACCGACAGAACCCAAAAGTGATTTCCTTGAACCGGATTTAGAAACCGGCGGCGAAACACCGGCGGCAGCAGCAACGGCGGCTTGCTCTCTCCTTTCTCTAGCAGAAGAATTACTCGCAGAAGAAGCCAATTTCTTAGCGGCTAAAGCTTGAGCTGGAGTCTCATACTTCCTAGGTCTCCCTCTCTTCCTCTTAACCGGATCAATCGAAACATTCACAGCCGAAGAAGGAACCGAGAAGAGAGAAGAAGAAGAAGACACGTCATTAGGTATTTGCAAATTCCCATTGTTGGAGGAAGGAATCGAGTTTCCGGCGGAAGTTGTGGCGGAGACGGTGGTGGGATTGTGATTGAAAGGATTGTAGTAAGAAGAAGTGAGATGTTGTTGTTGGTCTTGGTGGTGGTGGTGGTGGTGGTGCCTTNATTTTTTTTTTTTTTTTTTTTAAGATAGAAAGAGAGCAACAAAAATAAAAATGTTTTTTTTTTCTTTTCTTAATTTTTCTTTTTTTTTTCTTTTAGGGTTTTTATGGATTTATTTTCATTTTTTTTTTTGGGTGATAAAACTAAAAGAAGATGGTTATCGAGTCTATCGTGTTGTCGTCGTCTGAGATATGAATGTGTTTTTAGCCGTTGGATTAAAATCTTTTGACTTCAGTATCTTGACTTTAGGCTCTGATGATGCTTTTAGTTTTTTTTTCTTGGGTGATATTTTGTTAAAAAGTTAATTAGATTAGTATATTGTAAAAAAGATATGTGTGGTGTGTTTGTGGCAAATACATGTAAGTTGTTTCTGGTTTGGTCATTTTGGTGGTATATATATATATATATATATAAAAAATATAACTTAACAAAAGATTGGGAAATCTTACAAAGATTGTAGGGTAATTTACATAAGATGAGAGTTTATAATTATTTATTTTCTTTAGAATATCTAATCTTTTTTCTATTATAATCTCTATTTTTTTCTATCTAATTTGTTCAACTGAAAATATCCCCTATATAATAAAATAGAAGTACATAACATTGTTTTGTAGACTATATAATTTTAATAAGTTGGTTACAAATAGGTTATACATTAATGATATATTAATTGGTTACTTCTATCTCGAAAAAGCGTATTCGTAACAAAATTTGGAAAAGGAAGGGTTACAAATAGGTCATACCAAAAATCTTAAAAAGAATATTCTAAACAATCATATCATCTAACTTACCATATTAATTTCCTTTATTAAATTATTCATCAAATAAAATCTTTTGAAATCTAACTTAACAAATTAATTTGTTAACTATCATTATACTTCACCTTTCATTTATATATATGAGTTTATTTTGTGAAACAAATAAATTATCATATTATTTATTATAATTAAAAAATAGTTTTATTTCCGGATAAACCATAAGTTGAATTTTTAAAAACAAATATAATTTGTTCAATCTATAAAATATTCAAGCTTTAGTAATATTATTCTTTAAATATAATATCTATTGAATCAAAAAATTCACTGAGTAACGGGTCAAAATTTGTATATTTAAATTCAAATTTACAAAATTATGTCTTATAATGACATTCAAGTCATGATGTAGAATATACATTGTTGAAATAACTTCACATATAAAATTTTATTAAAATATAAAATATACAAAATTTGGTATAAAATAAAATTTAACTAGTGTTATAGCAAGAGTAATTATCTAGAATCATTAACAATATAAAACTTACAAAATAGGTGTCTTTTTTCAAGCCATCGTATTTAACATATGATTTTATTGCATAATTTTTTATCCAAACAAACTTTTAAAAATAATCACATAAATTATATTTTATATAAAAATTATAATATAAATAAAATGAATTTCAACTTGTGCTCTAGCACGGGTTTTAATCTAGTTGAACATTATGATAAAATCACTGGTAACATTGCATAATCTTAAAATGACATATAATAAATTAATTATAAAATATGATTTTTTCTAAAGTAAACAATTAGACATATTTTGCAAAATAGCAAAATGTACTATTACATTCTCATCTTATTATATAAAGCTTGGTTTTCAAAATTAGTAACTCACCAGATCGTGACACGTGTTAGTTTTAACGATTAAATATCCAAGTTAGTAACTCATCAGATCGTGACACATGTAAATTTTAACGATCAGAAATCATAGTTTTCAAACTTGGTAAAACGATGCATAAGATTTGTAATCTTATTATACTAAAAAAAACTTTGTTAATCCTAAAAGGAAAATAATTGTAAATACACCCCTCTATATAAGAAAATAGATGATGACATATTTTTCACTAAACAAAATAATTTCGAGTAGCTTTGTTTTTCTTGGTAAAATTTGTTTTTTATTAACCTTTTGTTTGACACAGCATTGTTCTTGAACAAGTCTAGAAGGCAATTTTTTTGTTGTCTAATCGAAGCAACTATATAAAAGATTCCTAGATATTACCACGTCTTTTCATCGTCGTTTCTTTAAATTATGTTTCGTTTCTCAATTTCATAATGCATTACGCAATCTTTGACTTTGAAGTGTTAACAAAGTTTCTTATGCATAAAGACTAAGGTTTTTGGAATTAACAAATTTTTCACGGTGTTATTATTATATCTATTAATTTGCAAGACGAGTAGCATAGAAAAGATGAATACACAAATGCAAGATAACAACAAAGATTATATAACACTAGATCAACTAAACAGAAAGCGTCCTTATCGTCGAATGATAGTACGTCTTACAAGAAAGTGGGAAGCAAAAATTTTTAGAAAAAAAAACAATGAGCTAAAAAAAAACAATGAGCTCATTGAAATAAATTTTCTCATGAAATAGAAAAAAGATTAAGAAAAATATACAGAAAATTATTAATTCTAAAAAATATAAATACTCACTTCTATATAAACATAGATCGTCTCATATTATTCATCTAACAAAACAATTTATTCAAAAATATTGCTTTCAATTCTGTTCTATTGGTCAAACTTTTTTAAATGGGAAGACAAATTTTCCTTATTTTTAAAAACCAAAATATACTCCTATTTTCTACTTTTTCAGTTTGGAATAGGTAAGATTAATATGTTGACCCAAAAAAAAACATGGAAGATTAATATATGCATCTTTTTTTCTAATAATGTATTTTAAAATTTATTGTAGTAGTTTTAGATTGTTTTATCAAATTGATATATTCATCTTTGAATTATTTGAGATTCATATATTATTGTGCTTATAAGTTTCTATTATTTCATTAATTATGTCAAACTAATTTTCTTCTAATTTTTCAACCTTGATTGGTTGGTCATAGACCTTTTTTTTTTGTGCAAACATAATTTTTACCATTTATTAAATCTCAAAAGAAGATAAATAGAAGAAGGTCATCATCAACCTAATGGTTGGATAAAATAGGCTAATCAAACATAAAGCTACAATAAACATAGATAGATTGGAAAAACATAAATCATTGTTGATAGATCTATAGGAACTTGGAGATAGAGACTACATCATGGTGTGTCAAAGAAACTTTCATGAATACATTAAAAAATTTAATATTAGTTACTATCAAAAAATTTGGTGACGTTGGAAAAGGGTCTTTAGTTTCATTAGGAGAGGTTGGATACAAGGTTATCTTCCCAAGAGATGAAGGCGGAGCGAAAGTTCTCTCCATGGTAGAGGAAGTTGAACGCAAGGTTCTTTCTATAAGGAATGAGGGCATAACCGAAATTTCATCAAAATATAGTCATTTACTATTGTGATGTAATTTATTTTTTATTCAAAATATTTTTTGAGCCAACAATTTTAGTGATTAAAGAAACTATGCAAAAGTGAAAGTAAAGAAACATACAATAGTTGGCTTGATATTGACATTTCCTAGATGGTGGTAAATAATATATTTGTAACATACAGTATACCTAGGTATAAAAAATACAATTTTAATCATAACATACATAAAAGATTTGTATAGTAATATAAATCAGTGTATTATAGTAAAAAAAATTATATACAATATATTTTTCCTAAATTTAATTTTATTTACAAAACTTTAGACGTACATATCAGACAAATCCTTCGTTTTTGGTTGTAGAATTTCTGTTTAGTAATTCTATTTTCAGATTCTGGAAACATAAACGTCGTCCGCCGGTTTAATGACTCTAGGAACATTAATATCGTCTATCGGGTTTAGCTTTGTATTAATAAAAAAATTCCAGTTGAAAAAAAAAAAAAAATTAGTTATGTGTACCCATTTTTCCCCCAAAAGAGAGAGAAAAAAGAAAAGAGTTGAACAATGGCTTTTGTAAAACTCAAGTTGGAAACCACAAGGCAGAGAGTGTTGTATCACCCACAACTATAAAAAGCGTAATAGAAGACGATCCAAATTCCGTAAGTGAGCTTTTGTTTTCTTTCTCAATTCTCCTCCGCAAATTTCCCGATTGTTGGTTCCTCTTCTAGTTCTAGGGTTTCTGAATTGGTTTTAGACTAGAAGAAATTGGATATCAAATCTTCTTCTGAAACCCCCTAACCGATGTCGTTGAATAACATCTGGATTCGTCGTCAGCAATGTCCTTGTGGCGATTGGAAATGCTACATCAGATTCGAAGGAGATGAATCAAGCTGCCTAGTAACTAAGAGCGAGCTAGACTCATCAACAACAACAACAACCACAACAGCAACAGGTACAGGATCATCACTATATGATAATAACACTGTGTTTATGCCTTACGTTGGCCAAATCTTTAGAACAGACGACGAGGCCTTTGAGTACTACAGTGCATTCGCTAGGAAGAGTGGCTTTTCGATTCGGAAAGCGCGGTCTACGGAGAGTCAGAACTTAGGTGTGTATAGGAGAGATTTCGTTTGTTATCGTTCTGGTTTTAACCAGCCTAGGAAGAAAGCTAATGTAGAGCATCCACGGGAGCGTAAGTCTGTTAGATGTGGGTGTGATGCTAAGTTGTATTTGACTAAAGAAGTTGTTGATGGTGTGACTCATTGGTTTGTTTCTCAGTTTAGTAATGTCCATAACCATGAGCTTTTGGAAGATGATCAAGTTAGGTTGCTTCCTGCTTATAGGAAGATTCGGCAGTCTGATCAGGACAGGATTCTTTTGTTGTCTAAAGCTGGTTTCCCTGTGAATCGGATTGTTAAGTTGTTGGAGTTGGAGAAGGGTGTTCAGCCTGGCCAGTTGCCTTTTATAGAGAAAGATGTTAGGAACTTTGTTAGAGCGTGTAAGAAGAGTGTTCAAGAGAATGATGCTTTCCTTAGCGAGAAACGTGAGAGTGATACCCTTGAGCTTCTCGAGTCTTGTAAAGCTTTGGCTGAGAGGGATATGGATTTTGCTTATGACTGTACCTCTGATGAGAACCAGAAAGTTGAAAACCTTGCGTGGGCTTTTGGTGACTCTATTGGTGCCTACTCTTTGTTTGGGGATGTGGTTGTTTTCGACACTACTTATCGGTCAATCCCTTATGGTTTGCTTCTTGGGGTGTTTTTTGGGATAGACAACCATGGCAAGGCGATTCTTTTGGGATGTGTTTTGCTGCAAGATGAGACCTGCCTTTCTTTCACATGGGCTTTACAGGTTTGTGCAGCCATATTTGTTGTAATTGTACGTTTATGTTTGTGGTCATGCTCTCATTATTTTGTCTTATTTTTGGACAGACTTTTGTTCGTTTCATGAGAGGACGGCATCCTCAGACAATTCTGACTGATATGGATACAGGACTTAAAGATGCTATTGCGAGGGAAATGCCAAATACTCACCATGTGGTATTTATGTGGCACATAGTCTCCAAACTAGCAAGCTGGTTTTCTCAGACTCTTGGGTCGCACTATGATGAATTTAGAGCTGGGTTTGAGATGTTTTGTCGGGCAGGGAATATAGATGAATTTGAACAGCAGTGGAATCTCCTTGTCACTCGGTTTGGTCTTGTTCCAGATAGGCATGCGGATTTGCTTTATTCGTGCCGAGCATCCTGGTCACCTTGTTACATCAGAGAACATTTTGTAGCTCAAACTATGACCCCTGAGTTTAATTTATCTATAGATTCTTTCTTAAAAAGAATTGTTGCTGGGCCAACATGCATGCAACTCTTACTTGAAGAGGTTTGTGAATCAAATGAGACATACAGTTTTGCAATTTCAAATGTTATTTCATTGCTGCTTTGATTCATTATTCGAGAAAACGTTGCAGGTCAGTGCGGCTGCAAGTCTAGCCAAGCAAATCCCGCCACGATTTACTTATCCGAGCTTGAAAACCTGTATGCCTATGGAAGATCAAGCGAGGGGGATTTTGACGCCTTATGCCTTTAGCGTATTACAAAACGAACTGGTTTTGTCTGTGCAGTATGCTGTGTCTGAGATGGCCAATGGTCCATACATCGTACATCACTTTAAGAAAATGGAAGGGGAATGTTGTGTGATCTGGAACCCGGAAAATGAGGAGATCCAGTGTTCATGCAAGGAATTTGAGCACTCCGGAATCTTGTGCAGGCACACTCTTCGTGTACTGACGGTAAAGAACTGCTTCCTTATACCTGAGCAGTACTTTCTATTACGATGGAGACAGGAAAGTCCTCACGTTGCTGCAGAGAATCAAAATGGCCAGGGCATTGGCGATGACTGTGCTCAAACGTTTCATTCGCTCACAGAAACTCTCCTCACAGAGTCTATGATCTGCAAGGATCGTCTTGATTACGCTAACCAAGAACTTTCTCTACTTATAGATCGTGTGAGAAATGTGGCACCAGCTAATTGCTTGTATCAACCATGACTGCTAAGTTCCAATCTAGCAAATGAATAATTGTTTTAAAGAGGGCCGGTATGTCTTTTCTGTCTTTCTTTTGGGTTTAGTTTGTATGATATACATCCTTATTGCAAAAGTTGGTACAAAACTATCAACAAGACTGGTCTGAAAAACCCTACCTCTCAAGTGTAACAGTCAGGTAATCAATAATACTAAATTAGTGTTGAGGTTCATAGACCATCTGAAATTAGTGGTTAACAACAAGGTTCATTTCGAATTTTGATTAACAGTAACAAGTTTGAAAATTGTGAATTGGTTTGCAGGTTCCTCTGATTGATTCAAAGATTTTGTTTATCGAAAATTCAAGGATTAATTTGTTGAACGACCTCACCAGACTTTCTGCTTTCGACTTACCGCTCTTACATTGTTTGACCGCTGAAAGAACTCTTGCTGGTTGGTTTGAAACTTGAGTTGTATACGGAGAGCTTTCATCTTCCCTTCAAATCACTTGTTCCTTAATTATATAATATTTGATGTCTCATCGTCTAGGATAGAATTTTAGATATGGAATCCAAAACCATGGCAGCCGCAACCGAATCAGATCTTTTATTCGAGAAAAAAAAATGGAAGAAGAGACGAAATTGCAGTCAGAGAAGAAGAAAAATAAAAGCAACAAGGTCTTTACAATTCTAAATTCTCTAATTGGTTTGCTGACATTTTGGTTGCTCAGTTGTAAGAAGGATTGATTGGTCTTCATGGTGTAGCAGAGAACTTCGACGAGCATGTCTAGTCCTCTTGAACCGGGAGTTACTTTTTTCATAATAAAATTCCAATTTAAATCGAACCGGAATCAATTGTAAAAACCATGTAAAGCGAACCGAAATTTTTGTTTTTTTTTGCTGCAAATTCTTATTTGTGATCTCCAGCTATGGTGTTCGACATAATGCCGCTGGCACTGAGAGATTTTGTTTCTTCATTCTCCGAACAAAATGCAAATTATAGAGATGTTGGCCAACTTAAAGTAAAGTTGCAAGGAACATGTTTGTACCGGGGATGACACAACTTAAACAAATAAAGATTTTGTGGGAAAGAGCAAGCAAGTTCTTTTATTAATCGGGGAAAACGTGAGATCGTCACTTAAAACAAGTCGGGATAGAGCTTGTTAGTTCACAAGCGAACTAGCAAGCTTAAAGTGACGAACTGAAAATAGGAATGAATTATACGAAAGACAATAACAGTTTTTGATGCAAAGTATTGCTCTGTAGGTATTGTCCGCGGGTCAGGATGATCTTTCCAATAAATGTCATGAACTATTTATAGCTGAGTGTAGAGTTAGGGCACTCTAGGGTTTCTGCGCGAAATCCCGAGATTGTCCTCTGCGGAGTGTAAATGGACTTTCTCTCAATTTTGTCGGGCCGAAATCACAATTAACAAGTCTTGTTGGGCCGAGTGGCATATTGGGCGCAGCCCATATCCAACAGAACACACAGGTCTTAGACAGTAGTAAGCAAAGCAAAAGTATTAAATTCTTATTTCCCAACATTTGAAAATAGATTCAAGTATCAAATCGTTGACCAAAGTTAAGAAACCATTTTAGCCTTTGAAATAAAACCAAGAAGAAGATGATGATATCGGAAGTTGAACAATGAAGGAACATCTGAGCAGCAAACTCCATATCAAGATTAATCGTACAGTGTGTTACTCAAGTTTAAATGGAGTGAAGATCCCACTCAAATTACTAACCTAGCACTGGAACATTGTTGAGGAACCGGTTGGTGAGTCTTTCTTGAGCTGGTGATGGTGATGCTATAGGTTGTTGGTAAGTTGAACACTGTGGTCAGACTGTGTAGGAAAGAAGGTTCGGCTAGAGATTCTGTTTTATGAAACTGCTTGACCGCTGGCCTAACAAGTGACAGAGGCATGTTCCAAATCAAAAGAAGTTTGTGCATCTACTAATTTGGGGTCAGATCTTTTTCTGTTTCAAGAATGCTAACAACACTCTCCCGTCTCCAATACCTGCACAAGCAACAATACCACTGGCGGCAACCTGAAACACAATACCCAGTAAATATTGATAGATTCAAAGTTTGTTTGCAGGATTCACACTCTTGCACAAGATAAACACATCATATCATCATGTCTAACTAAACCAGAAGATGCACTTTCCTACACTCTTGAAAAAGCTTCTCTTAGCCTTCAAATTTCTGCCCGGACAAAATCTGGTTCTGCTGCGTATCCTGCAATTCAAGTAAGAAAAGAAAAACAGAAGCAAGTATTCACTCACAGGAGCTTACATTTTCAAAAAATAGAATCTCAGATCGAAAATGAAGTTTTAGGATTTACTGAGAACACCATCCCAGTCTCCAATAACCTGGAAAAGCAACATACATCACTAAGTCACAAGGCATCTTAATGTCTGTTCTGATGATCTGAAGAATCTTCTCGAATGTAATATTCTCGAATAATGCATGCGATAACCAAAATCGTTTCTAGCCTCACTTTCAAGAAAGATAGGTTTCACATTTCCTTAAAAGATTTGAGGACAAATAAAAGTGACTTGCCTTGGTTTCTAAGAGTGAATTAGCAGTGATGATCACACCATAAGAACGTTTAACTGGGTGCCCCATTTCCATCTCGCATCTATTGCAATTCTTTGTCGTCATTTCGTACACTTAAAAGTACGGGGTCCATGGTGGTAAATTCTCCAAGATGTATACAAACTGGTCAAAGACATTATTTGCTTTCTAAAGAATACAAAAATATATGAAGCTTGAGAAACAAGTAACTCACACATAAGATAAAGGTTTAAAATGAGAGCAGAGTACAGACCGGATGTTGATAGAGACTGAGATTCCTGATAAAGGAAAGGCTTCCTTAAGAAAAAGATCATGTGATAGTGAAGCTGTGACATACTTTGTTCAATCTTGCAAAAACGCTAATATCTAATAGAAGTATATGTTTTGACGAAAATCTAGTGAAAAATACAACAGTATATTTTTTGAACAATTCATTTTCTATTTTTTGAAATCATTTTTTGGTAATTTGTTTTTCTTGAAGTTAAATTTTATGATACTATATATATACAAAAAAAAATTGGTTATGTTAAGAAAATTATTAGTTGGGCATTTGATTAACATGCAAAGAAAACTATCTTATTACATATAGCTTGGTTTTCAGAGTTGCTAACTCACGTGATAGCGACACATGTAACTTTTATCAATTAAAGATTTTACGATGTGTAAAACAAATTTTTTACCTTTTCTCTATATAAATATTTTATTTCCCCAAACAAAATAATT
This sequence comes from Camelina sativa, assembly GCF_000633955.1. NCBI lineage: Eukaryota > Viridiplantae > Streptophyta > Magnoliopsida > Brassicales > Brassicaceae > Camelina > Camelina sativa. The sequence goes on along the minus strand of NC_025692.1, from coordinate 13,269,427 downwards.
TATTCAAAAATAAAAGTTTTGCTTTGTTCTATTGGTTAAAATTTGTTTTTGTTATAATTTCTTATGAGATTGTCTCATTCTTATAAAGTAAAGCTACAGGACAATTATATACACTCTCATATTTTATTTTTTTCATATTTTCATAATTTCGTTATCAGGCCAAGATTTTATATTACATAATCATATGATTATGTAACTCATAACACATACGTTTATTGATTATGCATATATCTCTTTTTTTTTTAGTTTTTAAAGATTATTAAATTTACCACTAATTAATTTTTGTTTTTACTTTTAACTTATAGAATAGTTATCATAAAAAAAACATGAGCACACAAGTCCAAAAGTACATCTTACAAGAAAATGAGAAACGATAATTTTTTTTCAAAAAACAAAGAGCTCATACGAATGAATTTTCTCGTACTTTATTAGAAGGTAATTTTTTCTTATTTCTAAACCATAATTTTCTCCTATTTTCTCCTTTTTCATATGTAAAATTAATATATGCTTCATTTTTTTAATAATTTTAAATATATTGTAGGTTTTAAGATACATTTAATTTAAGTTCTATTTTGATATTTATATTATCTAAGACTCATATATCATCGTGCATATAATTTTCTATTATTTCTTTAACTATGTCAAATTAATTTTATTTTTAGATTGTTTATTTTAATTGCTATTTTCATTATTGAATTATTTAAAACTCATATATCATCATGCTTATAATTTCTATTAATTTTTAAATTATCTCCCATTTATTGTCTTTTAATTTCTCAATCTTTATTGGTGAGTCATAAAAAGACATATGTAAGTTGGCTTAATGGGATAAATAATATATTTTAATAGTAAAATATATTTCAGTATATTTTAATAGTAAAATATATTTCAGTATAAAAATACATTTTTTAGTGATAATGTACATAATAGATTTGTAACTGGAAAAATAAATTAGTGGCACGAAAATAAGTTAAGACTTGAATATATATTAGCAAAGTTTTCTACTTTCAGGATGTGATATCTTGATATTTTTTGGACTTTTAGTTCATTGTTCACCATTCTTTTGTACTAAACTTGTTAAATTGTGTATGTCATATCCTTTGTCATAGCATTTGTCATAGCCTTTGTGGTGATAACATGTGCAAAGGACTTTGGGGTGAGAACTTCACTGATGCTGCCATCAGAGAAATGATTGAAGTTGAAGAAATTTTTAATATTATTATAATTGATATATTTAAACTTAACAATAAGTTTAAAATTATGAATATTTAAACATATTAAAAAATTAAAATAACATGGATGATGTTATATTGTATAACGGGTTGTGTGACGGGACAAATTTGAATCGATGTTACTAGAAAAATAAAATATCAGTAATTTGTTTACTATTTTTAACAAGGCCATTATAAGTTCATTAAGATTATGTTAAACAAAATTTTGTAGAAACAAGTGCAGTTCATTTTTCTACAAGTTGTAAATATGTAATTTTTATTCCCTAACTTTTGTTAGCTTATGCCATTTTTTGTTTGCCTGACGTTTTCGTAACGAAGATTAGAATCTTGATGAAATTTCGTATTTAGAAAGAGGCTGCACAAAACACAGTTGATGTTAGCTAAGACTCTTTAACACAACAATGAAAGAAACATTAATGTGATAAACAATCAAACAAAGAATTACATATCAATTTGCCAAAAGCATACGAGTAACTGTTTATGAAAAAGTTACTAAACTCTATTATTCTCTAATCGAATTCTAATCCCAATCTTCATCATTTATCTGCCAATCATCATCATCATCTCTCGGCGGCCTAACGACCAAAACAACCATCCCTAAACTCTCATTCACTCCTTTCTCCTTCCACACCGATCCTCTATCCAACTTCATCTCACCTTCAGCCACAACAAGATAGTAGTTTCCATTTTCAGCTTCCACCGTCTTCTTCTCCCTGTCGATCACAACCATTACCGCCTCTTTTTTCCCGTTCCACGGCAAAACTTTCCTATCATCTTTAAACGAAACAGCAACTCCTCCTTTCGTAACCGCCACCACAGGATCCCAACCAGGTAAAACCACCCATCTACTCCAATCTTTCTCAGCTTCCACCACGCCAAACTCTCCTCCACTTTCAAACTCCATTGGAGCTTCAAGAAGCTTCTCTTCTCCTTCCTCTGCTTTACAAACCGGTAAAACAACAACAGAACTCGCTCCTGCTACTTCTCCAAACCTCAATCTCACCACAGGAACACGAATAATCTTGATTTCCTCTTCCTTAGCTCTCTCTTCTTCACTCTCTCCATGTAACTCCCTCGCCACCGCCTTTTTCGCTTTCTCTGTCACCGCGGTTTCAAGAGCTTGTTCGAGCAATGCGGTTCGAATCTCCGATGGACTCCGATGCTCTCTACTTTTCCTATAAAGCATAAAAGACAAACAATCTCCGGGCAAATTATAATCAAAATCTTTAAACCCAACATCTCCACGGCGATGAGGGTAATCTTTAATCGCTCTGGCGAGATCTTGAGCTCCTTTGGAATCGAAGTCGTGATGAACAATGTACTCAGCAGAAGCTACACGTTGAGTGTTGTTTAAAAGACGAATCTCGTAGAGAAGCTCGGCTCCGCCGGTGTCGAACGCAGCGATTAGCTCAGGTTTGGCACCGGATTGAACTAAAGAGTCGCGGACTTGCGCACCGACGATGAGACGATTCTGTTCGACGCCGGAGAGTCCGGTGAGTTCTTCGATTGATGGAGGAGTGAAGCCTTCGGTGTAGAGGGACGAGATGAGTGGAGCGTATTCGAACCAGAGACCGAGACGATCGGCGAGGACTTCGATTTTTCCGGCGGTGTCGAGTGATCGGAATTTTGGAGGAATCGGTGATGGAGGTGGGCGGAACGGTTGATAGAGCTGTTGTTTTGCTGGAGCTTGACGGTTTGAAGCGGGGATTAAGGCGGCGTTGATGGTGGTGAAAGGTTTCGGGTAAACGGGTCGAGTATTGGAGAATCCATGGGTTTTGGATATGGTGAAGAGTGAGGACTTGAGAGTTGTTGCAGTTAGAGAAAGCATGGTGATGAGAGTGGGTGGAGACGAGGATGATGGATTGGATGGTACCTTATCATCTTCGTCGATATAAAAGATAAAGAGACTCGGACAAATTAAAGTTTTTTGAACCGGATTTAAACCGGTTTGGTTTAACGCATATTCTTCTTCGTCTCTCGCATCTCTCTCGATATGCATGATTTTCCCGCCAGCATTACTTCTTCATTTTTCTTTTTTTTTAGAAACTGAAATAGATAGACAAATATGTATCTAAAACATTTGCTCATCTATGCAATAATGGAATATCAAATATAAACTATTTTTATACTACTTTTTGTATTAGATTTAACCATTTTCTTTTTTAAAAAGTTAATAACAATTCGCAAAAAATGATTAAAAAAAATACATGATAATTACTTATCATCTCACAAATATGTTATTTTTGTTGTCATTTTATTTTCACTGAAACATTTTCATTATATAAAACAAAGGTGTAATACGTTTTTATAATTCTAAAGCTAGCAGAAAACAAAGATATTTCCCGAAAGCTTAATTATGATACACAGAAAACATAAAGTAGAACACTAAAGCCAAAAAAAAAAAATCTCAAAATCATCGGAGAAGTCGGAAGAGAACATAAGTCACAAGACTAAATACGAGTCGATGTGATGATACCTGCAAACGCAAATGGAAGAGATTCAAGGATAGATACCACCACAAATATTTAAACCAACCAATAATGGATATCTCCAATATAATAAACAAAGAACGCTTAGATTTTTGTTGTCATTTCAGATGGATAATATTTTATCTATGAAATTAGAAAATATGTATTCTATATAATACTAGGGGATAACTCCTCAATATCTAAAGTATAGACTCAAAAATTAAGAATGTAGACTCACTTTTATAATATAAACTGATTTTCACAAAAACATAATAATAATAATAAACTNTAAAAAAAAAAAAAAAAAAAAAAACTCAAAATTTGGCTGCTTGCCTGCTTGGGCTTCTGTGTAAGCTTGTAATTGGGCTGGCTTGTTGGACTTGTAAAATTTTATCAATAAAATTCAGTTGGCGAGGGAAAAAAAAAGGCATAGCAAAAGACCCTCCTTTTACCAAAACGACGAGGATCGATCAAAGAAGAAAAACGAGAACACATCCGAGACCACAAACGGGACATCCTCCAAATCAGCCCAAAAAGCGAAGCCGAGAGAGAAGGAGAAGAGACGAAATCGCAATTGAAATGGCTCTCAAAGCTTCACCAGTTGCCGGATTATTCCCTCCTCTCCGTCCTACTGCTTCTTCTTCCCCTTCAACTTCTAATCGCCCTTGTTCCCTCAGGGTTTTACCCCTCAGACCATCCTTCTTCGGTAACTCCAAAGCGTCTTCTCTAATTCGCTACAGGGTTTTGCTTTATCGTCCTTTGATTAGGCTTGCCCATTGTTTGAATTGCTGGAATGATAATTTTGCAGCTTTCTAAAAGAATTAAAAAAAACACTGAACCCAAGTGAAATTGGGTATTGATAGTGCTTTTTGGTGTATGATTCTGTGTTTCTTGATTTAGTAACTAGGAATAGAAAAAAAAAAAAAAAAAAAAGAGATAAATTTAGTGTGCTTGGAGTGTTTGAAATACAGGATACGGTCTCGTTCTTGGTCAGTATCTAATGCTTGGAGTGTTTCACTTGTTTAACATTTAGTTCACTTGGTTTGTAGTTATGTTGTTGGACTGAAATTCTTATTGTTTAAACTCAAAAAGGATTACTGCTTTTATATACAAGGTGGAGGGCTGAGAGCGAACGAGCTGAGATTAGCTTGTGCAGATAGACTCAAGTGCAACAGTCATGGTGCTACGATGAATCTTTTTGAACGATTTTCTAGAGTTGTCAAGGTACTTATAACCTTGCTGAGATTCTATATCTGACTGTCGAGTGTGCTTCTTTTCTATATATTTTTAATGCATTGAAGTTCATTAATCAGATTTCTTGTCTCTTTTCATTTAAATAAGCGAAGTCATATGCAAATGCACTCATTAGCTCCTTCGAAGACCCGGAGAAAATCCTGGAGCAAACTGTCATTGAAATGAATAGTGATTTGACAAAGATGCGTCAAGCCACTGCACAGGTACATTTCTTCTTACTCTTGAACAACCTTTATACATGTCCCCTTGTGATGTTTTTTTATTCTTCAGTTTCTGAGAGCTCATAATTTTGGAGATTTGCTAACTTGTGTATCATCAACATGTCTTAAGGTTTTAGCATCACAAAAGCAGTTGCAGAACAAATATAAAGCTGCACAGCAATCTTCTGATGATTGGTATGTTTGTTTTAGCATGGAGCCTTGCTCTCTTACTTCCTGATTTAGCTGATTATTCTTACATGTTACATGCTTAAATAGGTACAAAAGGGCACAACTTGCTCTTGCAAAAGGAGATGAGGATCTTGCACGTGAAGCACTTAAACGTCGAAAGTCTTTTGCTGTAGGTTATATCAATCCATTCTTTTGTTTTCCGTTTCTCAGTTTCTTAAGTGTGCTTACTATAATAAATGAAAGAGAATCCTGGGACCTAACAGTTTGACGCTTCGAGCCCTTTGAGGCTAATCTCTAGGTTTTCTGAAATGTTTAGTAAGGAGGTGATGAAAGTAAAAAGTAAAAATTTAGATATCTAGGTATAAAGTAATTCTTCTCATGTTCCTTAAGTAATTTCAGATAGTCCCAAATGCTGACCATGTGTTAATCATTTTAGATGCAACAGAGCTTGGCAGTATTTATAATTACTTGAATTCTGTAACGATCTTGTTTGTTGAGTTTGTTAAGGTGGTTCTAGTGTCAGAACAAATATGAATTTGGACATATTTAACACTTGCGGATGCAGCCGAAAATGATCCTTCTGTGTTCTACGTATTAGGATGTTGACTATGGTCTCAGTGTCTGACCAAATAAGAATATGGACATGTGTAGCACTACGGAAATTACCAAAAACGATCCTTCTGTGTTTTCTATTTATCAGAATGTTGGCTATCATCTTTTATGTGCATTTGTTTGAACAATGGACTGTGTGGCTTTTTTTTCTTTTCGTTTTACTGTTTCTGGTTGTATGAACTTTGCAAATGGCTTAAGACCTGAAGGCAATACAGAACATTATCTCTAACTTTTGACTGCTAATACCTTTTCAACAACTATTGAAGTCCCTTGAAACATGTATTTTCTAATTTTTGAAAATGCATTACAAAAAGATATATTGTCTTAGAAATTTTGGTTTTGAAGTTATTTATTTGTTCACTTTTTGTTCTTAACAGGACAACGCTAGTGCTCTGAAAACTCAACTAGATCAACAGAAAGGTGTTGTCGACAATCTTGTTTCGAATACAAGGGTTAGTTATCACCATTTTTATCCATATACTTATACTAACTGTAAACTGTAGGATTCTTTAGGGCTATAACTAAATGAATTTCTCGTCAATGCATTACTCAACAAAACAAACAATCATATATACATGATTTTCTTCATACAACAATTACGTTAGAATGGCTTAGATATAGGGACGATAGTTGACTTATGATACCTCCGTCTAAAGTTCATATGATAAGTATCTCTCTTCACCTTTATAGAGTGACTAAGAAACTTCTGTATGTACATTATGTAGAAGATGATTCAGATTCTTATATTCATTTTCAGAATGCCTCCTTCTCCGTAGCTGACATTGCTTAGGACGAAGTTTAATTCTTAGAAAACTGAGTTCTGTAAAAATCTTTGTTGTTGTCCCTTTTTTATTGCAGCTCTTGGAGAGCAAGATACAAGAGGCAAAAGCAAAGAAAGATACGCTCCTTGCACGTGCTCGAACTGCCAAGTTTGTATCGGTTCCTTATTATCCTTAATGGGAAGCTTGTTCTTCTTAATTTATATATTGTCCCAACTCTTTTGTTTTCTATATTACTGCTAGGACTGCAACGAAAGTGCAAGAGATGATAGGGACCGTAAATACAAGCGGTGCTCTTTCAGCTTTTGAAAAAATGGAGGAGAAAGGTACAATCTTGTAATCCTCCAAATTGAGCAAAACTTAGGGAACATGTCTATGCATCACTGACAGCAATTAGCCCATTATTCTTTTCTGATTTTGAAATTTTGACTAGAGTTAGGAGGATAATATAAATGTACCCGTTCAATCTTTGAAAGTAAGTACACTAGAAAGTTTACTTCTGCCAAAGACGTGTTACTTTCTCTCTGTGAGCTAGATTAGATTACTTGATGATACCTAGGGGATGTTTAGTGCTTCAGATTCTGGGAAATGTGGGTCTGGAATTAGTGTTGTAGTTAGCTGATGCAAAACAGTGGAGCACTAATATAATGTGGGCAATGCGACGTTTAGTGGAATCCTTTCTTGTTTATGTGACATTGGATAAGTTTTGTTTTTGCTATTTCTAGCAATTTGGTTAAGTTCTGGTGACCATGAACTTTTATCTTTTTCAAAATGGGGTTGATTTATGTTAGTACCTGCAGGAATATTCCCTTTATTCTTTTTCGGTAAATTTCTAAGTTACTGGTATCAGAATTCTTCAGTTAGAATTCTTCACTTCACATATTCTTTTTGATGTATGGCTATTCCGGTAGAGGCTAAAATTTAGAAAGTGCTTGACAGTGATGGCTATGGAGTCTGAAGCAGATGCACTTACTCAGATTGGAACTGATGAACTCGAGGGGAAGGTTGGTAGTTTTCTATCTCTCTTGTCTTAGTATTTCTATAAGGAGGAGAATCTCTCTCTTTTATACTGGTTTCAGAGTTAAAATCTTGCATTGACTAGGTTAAGTTTACTGCTTTATGTAATATTTTTTTTATCACAGGATAGCCCAATCTCATGTACTTAATGTTTGATTTGTTTTATTTGAGCTAAGCTTTTCGTGGTAGCAGACAAACTTCAATATATACAACCAACTTGACGTTAACTTGTTCTTCTTTGTGACTTGCAGTTTCAAATGCTTGAGACTTCATCTGTGGATGATGATCTCGCAAACTTGAAGAAAGAGTTGTCCGGAAGCTCAAAGGTTTGTAACACGTTGATGTCTTATTTGTTCGTTAGGATATATAATTCCATGACTCCCTCAAAAATCGGGTTCGCAAGCTATCACAATCCAAATTACTATATGGAAAGACGGAGTCGGCAAGTTTGGATGGTTCCAGTGTTCCAGTGAACTATGATACTGAAAACTGAAAAGAGAGATTTGGTTTCTCGTCGAGTAAACTGAAAAGAGAAAACAACAACTCTGACTCCCCTAATTACTTCCATGTTTACCATACTCTTTTATTTCATATTTGACTATATTCTACGTTGTTACTAACGTTCTACTTCATTTAAGTTAAGAGTTTGTAAATACATAAGTCTCATAGTTATCATCTGTTTATATGATATGATGCAGAAAGGAGAGCTCCCTGCAGGGAGAAGCACCGTCTCAGCTAGCACAAGATACCCTTTCAAGGACTCGGAGATCGAGAATGAGTTGAACGAACTACGAAGGAAAGCTAACGACTTTTAGGCATCGGCTGTTTCCCGGTTGTTATTGGGTGACGTTCTGTCTGTAAACTATCTTGTGTCTTGTAGAAGACAACAAAAGCATGTGTCGGTAAATATCCAGCAATCTAAGCCCCATTTATAGTTTGGTTAAGTTGGTATTTTCATCAAAATCCATCGGTTTTGAACGCTATTTTTTCTTTTACACCACTCATATACTCCCTCCATTTTAAAATATAGGATGTTTTAACTAAAGCATGCAGATTAAGAAGTCTTTACTTTTAACAAGTTTAACCAATCAGAAACAATACTGCATAATATAAAATAATAAACTAATCTAAAAGTTGCATAGAAACTTGAAAACATCTTATATTATAAAACAAAAAACTTCTCTAAAACATCTTATATTTTGAAACGGAGGAGTATTACTTTTGTATTAATTATTGAATCTCAACTTGGAATGATTAAGGCCCAAGGCTCTGCTCGGGAGAGGGTCGCAGCGACAACGGTAGCGATAAAAAATTTGTCTTCACTTCTCCTTCATCTGCTCTTCACCTCCCTTAAATTGCTGTCGCATGTGAGTGCATGGCAAAGCGGGCGTGAGGGTTCTGACATGGTCGATAGGCCATCCAGCAGTAGGCTGGTTGACTAGCGATGGACTTGGGGCCATAGTTGAGAAGTGGGTGGTGCAAACATGAAGAGGAAGAGTTAGTGAGTCATGTGTGTGAGATTGATTGCTATAAACTTGAATCCTAGGTTGTGTGATTCGCTTGGTTGCTAGAAATGTGTGGCATGTGGTTATTCTATCGAGGTTGGATGTATGTTTAGGGTCATATTAGTTAGGCATATAGATCGTGCTAAACTTGTTTAGTCATGCATCCCAAAATTGGATGCAATTGGTTTTTCAAGAAGTCTAGGAAAACTTCCACTATGCCAAGCATTAAAACCGATCGATACACTTGGCATGCTTATCTGTTGGGTAATTACATATAATTCATTTCTTCGAAGATTAATCACTTATAATTTTAGTTTACCCAAAATGTTATACTTATAACTTTTCATCCGCAACATCACATCACTCGCTCAGCCACAGTCCAAAATAGCAAAAGTTATATTACCTTCTTTTTTTGTTTGGTCTTAAACGGGAGAACCAACTTATGCATCCAAATATATTTATAGGTTTTACTAAAAATTGCGTTAATAGTTACAAGTGATCTTCCACGTTATATGAAATCGAATTCGAAATCAAACGAGCAATCAAGTTGACTAAGAAAAAATATGTCCAACAAAAATTGATCCATGATATATACAATCTACATTTCTTATTTATCCGCTTGAGAGTCAATCATGTATCTCTCTTTTTTTTTTAAATCTTCCTAAATCAGATTTACAAGAATTTATAAAATTACAATATCATTTCAAAATTCATATATTGGTTTTTTACTTCGTAGTGTTTTAAATATCAATACGTATTTTTTTCAAATATGTACGCAACATATATTTAGTTTTGTATAATTACAGATGTATATTTCAATTTTTATAGAATGGAGAGTATACCCGAGATTATAAAAGTTTTAATAACTAGTAGTCTTTAGCTGATCTTAAATCTCTTATGTAGATTTTTTGTTATCCAGAGTTTGAATCATATTAAGTCAAGATGGGTAGATCGAAGCGAATATTATATACAAAGCCCTATGAGCACTTTCGTTTAGCTGATATTAAATTTTGTGTTATCCCGTAGATCACTAGCACTTCTTTCTTAATGCTGGTCGTTTCACACAGCACTAAACATCTATTTGTCGAGCGTATAGGTCGTGTATTTGCAGTGCCGGTCCAGTATTATTGGATGCCCTACGCACAGTCCGACTAAAAGGCCTTAGAGTAATAAAAATATTTATCTTTACATTATAGAAAAAAGTTATAGGCCTTTTCTTAGTAGATTTACACTAGAAGTTTAATAAAATTGACTCAAATTCATACCAAAATCTAATTTTTGAGACAAAATTTATGTATTTCTTACCAAATTAGGCTTTTTTTTTTACATTTCTACATCAATTATTCTTAAACAAAACTTAAAAAAAAAAAATTGGGACGGGAAGCGACCGCTTGGGTAGCTTCCCCTCTGGGCCGGTTCTGTGTATTTGGGTATATCTCACATGTTGTTTGTTGCTTTGTTCACATATACTTACATGTGTAAAAATATACCTTAAATTTTTCATAATGTACTACAACGAGTAAAAATTATATATTTTCATACTAAAAATTCTCATTCTTCATCAGCTTCCTCAGGATCATATCAAGATACCTATCTCTACCATTGGTTCGCAAACTTCCAGTTCCAGCCTGGTTAATTTTCAAGTACTAAGTGTTGGTATCACTTCTCTACAATTCTGACCCTCAAAAAGAAAGCTCAATAATGAGGCTCAAAATGTATTGTATTCGAAACTTATCTTTTTTTTGGTCAACTAAAGTTATATTTCATTAGAGTAGTTTGTTACAGGTTGAAAATGTTCAGTCATAAGAAAGGAAATTTATGCAATAGAACTCTACCCAGCTTCTTTTTCTAAATTACACCCTTTATCGCTTCTGAGGGCCTATACAAAAAGAATACCTACATAGGCCAAAAAGTCAAAATCAAACAGGTTGAGGAGTTCTTTCCTCTAAAAAAACATGATGAAGCCAAAAGGGGTGATTTGCAGCTACGTACGACTGTAACCTGCAATCATTAGTGACGCTTTCTGCTATTAAGATAACACCCCTGTTTGAGATTGAATTTTCCAAAGAAAAATTCCAACTTTTGAAATGTCGAAGTGATTCGTTAGCTTCCGCCGCTTGGTATTTGAAAGATGGCCAAGCAGCAGGTCTTGATATCGCATTGAAGAGAAACTTTTCCTGCATTGCAAAGATCACCTTATCGATTTTGTGACTTCTCATATTGACTATAGCCCACATGAGAGATACAAACTGAGCTTCTCTTTGGTCAGATACTCTTGAGAATGCACGTCTACTATGAAGTAAGACAACACCTTCATGATCTCTCAATACCCAAGCTCCACCAGCTAACTTGTTTCTTTTGGACCACGAGTTACCTATGTTGCATTTAAGCCAACCTGTCGGGGGGAGGTAGCCATAGCTTGTCTGTTTGGTTACCTCCATTCGTCGGGGTCCCTTCACCTGGGTCCCTAGGTTCCACTGGTTCAGTTATACTGACCTCTTCGACTCTTTGAGCTTCGACCCACTCAAACCAGTCATCCTTCGCTTTTTGGGCCGAATCAATAACTGAAAAACAAAGCCCTTCAAAAGCAATATGGTTCTTGTTTTTCCACAACCTCCACATCACCCACGGAAAAGAGTGTCGTATTTCTTCTGACTAATCTTTGTTGCTCTGGTTCGTGAGCAGGTACCACATATTCGAGAAGATCGACCCATTGTGAAAACCAAACTCCGGAGAGGGGATACCTGCAACAGCCCACGTTTGTCTAGCCACAGGACAAGCAAAAAGAACATGAGTAATGGATTCTCCTTCAAAACCACAAATAAGACATCTTTCATCAACATTTAGACCCCTCCCGTTTAGAGTTGTGGCCACTGGAATGACTCCGGACAGGACTTTCCATAGGAAAACCTTGAGTTTGGGATCATTTGGAACCTGCCAAATTTTTCCTTGAGTGGATTTGTAGATGGCAATTGGGTTGCTTGGGCTCTGATCAGTACATTAGTAGATTGAGAGGCTAGCCAATAAGCCGATTTAACCGAGAAGTCACCGCTTTTGTTATATCTCCATATATAGAAATCTTCTTGATCAATGACAGGCTTAAGTTTGAGAATTCTCCGAATGTCCCCAAGTAGGAAATGTTCTTCTAGTTTGTGAGGATCCCACGTTCTTCTTCTTCTGTCGATTAGATCCGAGACTCTGAGATTTGGGTTGAAAAAATTGTTTTTCCTCCAAGGGGGTCTCCACTCACCATCTCAATCCAATTATCCATCCATACTCTGATGGTTTTGCCATTGCCAATACTTTTTTTAGTCCTTTCAGCAAGAGTTCCCTTCCAAATAGAATGCTTCTCCACGCAAAAGATGGGCGAGGTCCTAGTTTAGCATTTAGAAAATCAGAAGAAGGGAAATATTTACTCTTCATTACTTGTGCGAAGAGACAATCTGGGAATTGCAGTAATCTCCAAGCCTGTTTAGAGAGCAAAGCTTGGTTGAAAGTTGCAATGTCTCTAAAACCCATTCCACCTTGATCTTTTGGTAAGCATAGCTTCTCCCAACTTTGCCAATGGATTTTGTTCGAGTGTTCTACATTATTCTACCAGAAGTCGGCCATCACACTTGATAGATTTGAACAAGTAGTTTTGGGTAGCTTGAAACAGAACATAACAAAAACGGGCATTGCCAATGCTACCGACTTTAACATTACCTCTTTACCTCCTTGTGACAATGACTTGTTATACCAACCAAATAGTTTTTCTTTTACTCCATCCTTGATATAGCTTAGCAGTTGAACTTTTGATCCAGAAAAACATTTAGGCATACCCAAGTAAGTTCCGGCTCCTCCTTCCTTGAAAATTCCCAATTTGTTTTGAATTCCTCCTTTAAGAGCTGGACTCACATTGATTCCAAAGGTAATAGATGATTTGTGGAGGTTGATCTCCTGACCAATGAGTTTTCCATATCTAACTAGGATTTGTTGAAGGTTGTGACTCTGCACCATTGTTGCTTTGCAAATAAAGAGGCTGTCATCAGCAAAAAGCAAGTGGTGTATTTCCAGACCTTGATCAGTAAACTTCAACCCTTGTAATCTACCCTCCCTTTGAGCTTTATTCAGTAGATAAGTCAATCCTTCAGTGAAAAGATCAAAAAGGAAAGGTGATAGTGGGTCACCTTGTCGGATACCTCTTTGAGGGGTAATAAGATCAAAAGGTTGATCGTTTATGAGAACTGAGTATGTAACCGAACTGACACATCTCATAACCCACTCAATCCACCGAAGATGGAATCCCATAGCCACTAGAAGAGATCTTAGATAACACCACTCAACTCTGTCATAAGCCTTGGACATGTCAGTCTTTACTGCCATGAAGTTATCCGGTGTAGCTTGACGACCACTAAGACTGTGTACTGTCTCATGAGCCACCATGATATTGTCCGATATCAACCTTTCCGGAACAAAGGCGGATTGATTTATAGACACAATGTGGGGGAGAAGAGGCTTTAATCTTGAGACCAAAATATTTGAGATTACCTTGTAAAGGACATTACAGAGACTAATCGGTCTCATATCTTTCATCTCTGTCGGGTGATGGGTTTTTGGTAGGAGAAATTGGTGTATATAGTTCCAGTCAACCGGAAAAACTCCATTCTCAAAGAAAAGTTGCACCTCTTTTGTGACTTGGGGACCTACAGTATCCCAGTACTATTGGAAAAAGCTTGCTGACATTCCATCCAGCCCTGGTGCACTCGCTGCTTTAATAGAAAAAACTGCTCTCTTAACTTCATCATCAGTAACCTTTTCAACTAGATCATCATTCATTGCCTGCGATACCTTCGGTTGGAAATCAGAAAACCAATCATGAAAAGGAGATGGATTTGATGATTTGAAAAGGGTAGAGAAATATTCTGATGCCACTTCCCCCTTTGCAGCTTCAGCTCTTTGAGTATTCCCAAGTCTGTCAATCAATTTTTCAATCCTAATCCTTGATCTATTTCCTTTCACAGAACCATGGAAAAATCTAGAGTTTCGGTTCCCTGATCTTAACCATTTTTTCCGGCTTCTTTGTCTCCAGAAATCTTCCTCGGCTCTATAAGCTCTAGATAGTTCACCCTTTAAGATGTGTACCTGGTGAGGGTTGGGCCATCGGCCAGATCGCACTTTCTCTAGAGCTTTCTCCAACTGATGGATTTTTACCAAGGAGTTCATGCTGTTATTTTTTTTCCAGGAACAAAGAGATTTTCTGCAGTCTCGGAGTCTTTGAGAAACTCTTAAACCCAAACTTCTATTACCCGATTTCCTAGCTTTTGCAATGACTTTCTTGACCTCAGGCTTATGTAGAAATCTTCTATCAAAGATAAAATGACCTTTATAGGAGTCTTGAGAAGCTATAAGACTTAATAGAATAGGTCTATGATCCGAACCCCTCATATCCAAAAAACCTTGATTTGCAGCTGGAAATTGATCCAACCAAGCTTTATTCCCAAAAGCTCGATCAAGGCGGCTCTGAATCCAGTGGTCTCCTCTTCTCCCCGCCCATGTAAACTTATTACTTATTACCCGTACTAGGTAATTCAACCATTCCACAAGAGTCGAGCATATAAGAAAAGGTTAAAAGACGTTGACAGCTCTTCTAGGACCTCCAATCTTTTCACTGTTGTGAAGGATATCATTAAAGTCCCCTAACATACACCATCTTTCACTTCTGTTCACCCCAATACGACTTAATCTTTCCCATACGGCTCCCCTTTTAGTAGTTTCTGGATCACCATAGACACAAGAAAGAAAGAAGTTTTCTACTCCAAACTGCACCTGAATATCTATCAGGTTTTTGTCAAAAAACTGGATGTCCAGCTGGACACTATTCTTCCAAAAGAGAGCTAGACCTCCACATTTACCGATCGGGTCCACCGTGAACATTCGATCATAGCCTAATAAACACTGTACATCAAACAAACTATCTCTATTCTGCATGGTTTCCATTAAGAACACTATCTCAGGGAACTGTTTTTTACGTAGCTCTTTGAGACGTTGAATTGCCAAGTCTTGAGACCGTCCCAAGCCTTGGCAATTCCAGCTGAATATGCTCATTAACCATTGGGCGGTCCCTCCTTTGGGACCACCTCTTTAGGGTTCAGTTTAGTAGACTTTGCAGCACTGTTAACCCCATACTCTGCTTTTCTCTTCTCTTTGTTCCCCTTTACCGAAACCATTTGCATATCTTGTCCCTCAACATTAGGTCCTATATATTTTGGTTTTGGTTTTCTCCGACTCTTTGGAGGTCGATTCCTCTGTTTGCCCCTTTTTGAACTAGTGCCAGAAGAACCAGCCTCATAGAAGCCAGTTCTGTATCTCGTTGCACTGTCTTGGAAAGGTTGGGACAAAGCCAGGAAAGACCCCGATTCTTCAAAGGAGATACTCTGATAATCATTCTCCAACCAATTTCTGTTTGGGTGTGCCTTTATTGCTGAAGCCATCAGTTTTGGATCTGGATTCTCTGTAGACCTCACAACCACTGGTGACATTTCCTTGGAGTAGTCAAATACCAGACCTTTATCTTTGTTAACGTTCTGATGCACAATCGGAGCTTCTTCCAACCTTAGGATTGACTTGCTTGTTGTCGGATCTTTCTGCACTTCACTGACTGATTTCTTGATCCTTTCTGTTTTAACTTGCCAGTCTTCATTATTGTTTACCACCAGGTATTGGCGCATTCCTTCAAGCACATCTTGAGCAATCTTTTGTCGACCCGTGTTTGGATCAATACCCACCTGATCCTCTCTCGGAACTCCGAACAAAGGATCACTTTCTTTGAGAAACGACACTTTACACGGTTTAGGATTGGGACCTTCTGTTCTTTTTGCCTCAACCACTGCATCCTGTTTCTTTAACAACACCAGACAGATGGTGTTTTCATGTGTGAGTCTCTGACACTCATAGCACGTTTTCTGGATCTTTTCATATTGGAACCTTATCGTTGTGGTTTCTCCATTACGTAGATTGATGACTTTTGATCTTCGTATTGGTCTTGCCACATCAAAAAGCACTTTGACTCTGACAAAAGCTTGAATCTGCGCTTTATCTGGATCAAAAGCTACTTCTTTGACTTCACCCATGTGCTCACCGAGAGCTGTGATAGCTTTTGCAGTATAGTTGTTGATCGGTAAGTTCCAAATCTGAACCAATATCGGAGGATCCGCATACCACCTGTCAACGGCAAGCGACCAATCATTGTATGTGTGTGATCCCTTAGCTAGAACTTCCAGAAGATCATGTTCAGAATCAAAGATAAATTGGAATTTCTCATTGGAGAGAGCGACCCCACTCACCCTTCCCTGTTTTTGCCACTTCCGAGGCATATCTCGGATTAGATTCTTCATTGGTTGACAAACTGGATTAAGCATTCTCCCAACTAAACTCAGAGCATTTCTTTCCATCGACATGTATTCGGGTAGATCGGGCATCTGGAAAGGGATATCCTCTTCTTCCTCTTCCAAAGACATCGCCATAAGAGCTTTATCCATGGCTGACGACATGCTTTTGTGATACTAAGAGAAAGACTCACTGAACCTTACGCTTTAGAGGATAAACCACCGTAAAAATGAATCGATAACTAGAGAAAACCAGCCTACAAGTTTATCACTATGAACACGATGCACAAACCCTAAAAGCTTTTGTGGATTTGATCTAAAAGTACCTCGACGGAGAGTAAAGCAGTTGAAATTAACTTCAGAGAAAGAGTTTTCTGGTCTAATGTTCTAATCTAAACCTAGTGAAAGACACTAGTAGAGATAGAAGGTTTTGAACCCAAAAAAGAGAATCTAGAAAATCAACCTTTTCCCTTTTTCTGTCTTTCTTTCCAAAAAAAACTTGTCTTGATAAGGTATTCAAAACTTATCATATCTATAATTTGGTATCATTCAAAATAATAATAATAATAATAATAATAATAATAATAATAATAATTCTCATTTATTAGGGGTACGCTACGCATACATGTGTACGTTTGTGTTGTACCAGAACTTTTGTTTTGGCTGGGAAAATGTAACTACATGTTTTTAATCAAACATAAAAAATACTATGAGCTAATTAATTATAGTTATATTATTCTCCATGTAAGAAATAAATAATAATTAAATGAATGCACCCTGAGAGACACACAAGAAGGGAGAAAGGGAATCATAACGACATGTGAAGAGTCTACACTCTTTTGCCATATATGGAACAATTGTATTTTGCTACAAAAGGGAACACTACAAAACCTACACATTTAGATGATATTAAAGAATAATTAGTCTTGGTGTAATCAAAAATATTAAAGGTCTTAAAAGCTTAACCCTATAGATCCATGGTAGTATGATAGGGCTTTAGTTTCCAAATGCTGGAACTCTGTTCCCCGTATTACGTTCCTATGGAGTTCTCAAAAGCCAAAAATACATGTCCATACACGCATGTGTGTGCAGTGGCGGATGCAGAAGACTACTTTGTATGGGGCACAAACACATATATTTAATAATAATAAATTTCTATTATAAAAATGTTACAGAAATTATATATACTAATTTGACAGTATGAAAGTATATCTTCCGTTTAACATATTTTAAATTTTGAAATAAAAAATGAACCCAAATTTTTGAAAGTGTTGCTTTTATTGGTTTATAATTACACTTAATTACTTATATTATATGATATATATAATTTAATAATTAAAAAAGGAGGATTTTTAAAACTATCCCTTTTCCTATGTCATTTTTTAAAAATACCCTTTCATGTTAGTCATTTTCAAAAACACCCCTTTTCTATGAATAAAATCACTAAATTCTAAACCCTAAACTCCAAATACTAAACCCTAATCCCTCAAAACTATATCTTAAATGTAGAATGAGAACCCAAACCTAAAAAAAAAAAATTTTAAATTAATTTAACACATTGAAATTATGTAAAAGAGGGTAAAAATGAAAATGTTCAAAAAGAGGGTATTTTTGAAAAGGGGTATCCAAAAAGATATTTTTAACAAATTCTCTTGAAAGAGGGATTTTCAAGACACATTTACAAACTTAAAAATTCACAATAAACTATAAATATATGTATTATATTTAAATTCACTTATCTAACCATATCAAATAAATTTAAACTCTAAAAATAACAAATGAACTACAAAAGAGATAATATTGTTTGATGTTATTAATTTAGTAGTTTTACTAACATTTTTAGTTAAGTTATATGTATACTAAACAATTAGAATATGAATTAAATTTGTTAAAGTTAAACTAGAAAGATATACAAGAAAAAAATAGAACTAAAAGTATACATATAATTTTATGCATTGAATAGTCAAAAGAATAAAAAGGAACATGCTAAAGCGAAGCGGCTAATCTATACTAATAAAAAGTATGAGCTATAAGTTTCTTAAGCTGTCCACCTAAGATTTTAAACCACCAATAGAGATTAGACATCTCACTAATTAACATTTTTAAAAATTTCTGGAATTTTCAATATTAAGAATTATTTTAAACATCCTATCAGGATTTGACATGCCATTCATTAATATTTTTTAAATTTCCAGAATTTTTTAGAAAAAGGAAAATTTTAAATTTATGGAAATAAAAGAACTATTGACGATATCCCACATCGGCTAGAAATTTTTTAGACAATGGTTCAGAACCAGTATAAATAAGATTAATATGCTTCCAACAACGAATGAGCAGGAAAGCTTGATTTATCACGCGTCCAAGTTTAAAAGTATATTCGGTTTGATCCAGTTTTTTATTTAATCAATTAAAACTTTAAAAAGTTTCAAAAAAATATATTATAATATTTAAAAATTTTAAAAGTTTTAATATTATAAATATTGAAACTTTTAAAAGTTCTTAGCTTTTATTTTTTTTTAAATATTATAATTTTTAAATTTTAAAAGTTTAAAATATTATAAATATTGAAACTTTTTAAAAGTTTAAATATTATAAATATTGAAACTTTTAAAAGTTCTTAGCTTTTAAATTTTTTTAAAATATTATAATTTTTAAATTTTAAAAGTTTAAAATATATAAATATTGAAACTTTTTAAAAGGTTCAAAATTTATATTTCGAAACCTTTTAAAAGTTTAAAATATTATAAATATTTATGTAAAACATAAATGATCTTATTTATCTACGTTTGTGCTTTTTATTTCTTATGAGTTGTAAAACATATTTTTGTGTATGATTTTATAGATGAGTTGATATTCTTTCTTTAATTTTTGATTTTTTATCTTATTTTTTATTTTTATGAGAAAATAAATGATTTTGTTCTTGGAGTTTGATGGATTAACAAATTGTGTGGTAGTCTAAAAAAATATTTTTTAGTGGAGGAATGTGAAGAAGTTGACGAGGATGAAGAAGAAAAAGAGTATAGCGAAGAACCAGACGGTAAAAGTAATGATGACGATTACCACAAAATTTGACAATAGAAATGACAAGAAAAAATACGAAAAATAAGAAAACATTGAATAAAAAACACGAAAACATAGGTGGTAGCGATCAATTAAATATGAAAACGAGTTAAATTCATGATGATAAAATTGTTTTGTTTTTCTGGTGGTCAAAGAAATGGTTTAGGATATGTGAGGTCATCAGTTTAATTTGCCTCGCCTGGATGTCGAGTTAAATTCATGATTTTTTTTATCAGATTTGATTTTATAACACAACTGATTTTTATATTTCAAAAAATTGTGTATATGAAATTTAACTTTTTCTTTAATACTAATTTAAATTTTTTATAAAATAATATTTTAATACCGTCATCAATCATATATAGTTTTGATCAAAATATATCAAATATTCCCACGCGTAGCGTGAGTTCAAAACCTAGTCTAATCTAAAACGTCAAGCATATTGCTAAATAATAAACATGTACACGGATTCGAACTGGTGGCCTTGAAGTAACATAAATTTTTCATTTACAATTGAATTAAAGATACCATTTAAACATATTTACTGGGTAGATTTTTAAAAAGAGTATGGGGCACGTGCCCCACCCCTCTCTCACGTAGATCCGCTCCTGCGTGTGTGTGGATAGGGAAAATGTACTGATATAAAGTGGTAAAATCTGTTTTCTAACGGTAAAGAAAAATATGAGTAACAAGAAGTTGATATATTTATAAGTGAATTTTTAGTTGTTTAAAATTTATTAAGCTTTAAATTATAAAAATTACTAAAAAAGAGTTTGATTGGCCAAATTAATGATTAAATTACTATAATTTATCTTAATGTTATTTCATATCGCTTAATTCATGCAATTAGTTTGAAAAAAAATATCTAAATTACCAAAAAGGAAAAATTAAATATATATACTTCATATGTTTCATAAAGAGCGTCATTTTGACACAATGCACACAAATTAAGAAAATTATATATATTTCTATTTTACCCTTTATAATACATTAAATAAAATTCTATTTCAAATTAATAAGCTCAAATAATAGGGATAAAAAATAGATTTAATGTTTAAAACTGAAATGAAAATATAAAATGATACTCTTTTGTAACAAAAAAATATCAAAATGATACTCTTTATGAAACAGAGGGAGTATTACTTTAGTTTTACCCACTAAATATGTTGATGGTTCTAACTTATAATCTTAATGACTATCTTATATTTTTTTATCAATTTCTTACCCTTTATCTTTTATTTTTTACTATCTCAACTCATGACATATATATATAGTTTACCCTTTACCATATCAGAAATAAGTCACCAATAATCAGGGTCGGCTTATAAATAGCTTAAAAAGTTATGGTCCATGTTCAATTTTCATAAAATTTGTCTTAATTACATAGAAACTTTTTTTGGATCTTAAAATACACTACTTTTTATAATAATTTAACATGATCCCAGTGAAAATGCACACCTTGCACATGTCTATCGCTGGCACTGCCAATCATAACCTCAAAAGTTTTAAAAGACACATTATTCGATTTGAATATGTCATTTAAATATTGTATTTTATGTCTTATATATGTAAAATATTTCATTAAAATTCATCATATGTTTTTGAGAATATAATAATAAAATTTTAGGATGTAAGCTATATAAGAAATCTTATGCATATGTATATTGTTATTAGTAACCATGTTGCATTTTTAGATAATATATAGTTCTTATAACATTTTGCTAAATAATAATAGCTTATGGCCTTATGCTATTGGACCAAAAAAATGTTGGTGATGTTTGGATTCAGACAAACCAAGAAGTTATAAGAAATAATTGAATAACAAAAATAAGAAATTGATATTAAAAAATAGTACAAATTTTGGCTGTGTACAAGAACTCTTGATCAAATCTGTTTTTACTTTTTTTTTTTTAATATAATCCGGATATAGATACGAAATCTTCACATATCTAAATCTTAAGTTACTTTTAATAGTAAACCGAGCTTAAACAAGAATTGAACTCAATTTTTATCATACTGATGAAGTCTATTTTTTTCATGACTTGTGCATAACAACTGAGAAGTCAAAAACCAAAGTATCCGCATCATCAAACTAAACCAAACAACCAAATAGATGAAAAGTTTTGTGAAAAGTTAAAGTATACGTATATATATATAGAGCACTTGGTCGATGCCCGGAAACATCTCTTTCGCCAAAATACATTAAAAAAAATGATATATATATATATATATGAATGGAAATAGAAATAATGGAAGTTGAATAGAGAAATTAATAAATGGGGACGTTGGTGTCAAATCATAAACACTGTTTCATTTTGCTTTCCACTGACAGAGATGGATTCGAAACGCGTGGTTTGTCACGCGCATCCCGTCGTGGCTCTATCTCTCTCATGTAAAAGACGCCCATGTGTTTATTTCTTTAAATTGTTTTCTTATCTACAATTCAATATCTTTTGATCGATCTTGGGTCGGTCTCTAATCTTATAGATATAAAACCTGTCTTGTTTACATTATAGCACTGTAAAATATGTGGAGTGATGCAATTTTCAATAAAAAGATTATCTTACAAACCTCGTATCAAATATGGTAAATGATAATATACTATTAAAGACATGTCAACCAATTCATTACTAATTTGTTTCGAACGTTTTGTTAACTTCAGCTGAATATTACAACTCAAACGTATGCATGTCAATCCTAACTGAAATCAGTAAAAATTAAAGGATGACTGGTGACCAGAAACTGACCGACCTAAAATTACATTCAAATTTACTCTACAATAAGACTCTATCACAAATTTCAAAAAACAAAAAAAAAACTCTACCACATTAAAATTTAAATAAGAACTAAAATACTACTATATAAGAAGCATGAACTAATTTCTTAATTATCCATCGATTTTGAACTGAAAATTCGTTAGATATAACAAATTCAATTCTAATTGGTCGATCCATGATCTTTCGAAATATCTCCGATTCATTGACGATTCATCTATATCTAACTTAGAAATAGACAAAAATAATCTGTACTCTCATTCTATCCACAAATTTAATCCGTTTTATAGACAAAAATATTCGCAACCGTCTCTTCACTTTGACGACCACCACGACGTATGAAGGTGGTCTACGTTATTAGTTTCAAATGCAGAGTATCCCATAACTTAAATGTCTTTCTTTCTTTTGATTATAAAACTTTTGGCTAAAATAAAACATTCATTGTAAATTTTTTTTGATAAATATAATTTTACATTTACCAACGTGCTTTGGACGAGAGTAATATTAAGATGGATGACCTTCCGGGAAGTTTTCGTGTTGCATCCCTCCCTCTTTATTTTTAGACGACAAAAAAAAACAGATCTTATACTAATGCTTCATCCGAGCTTAATTAATGTTCTTTAAAATTTGTGGTGTAGTAGACAATTATCTATGGGAAAGATCTCAAATACTACAATAGTTTCGATGTGTACTTTCAGCACGTTTGTGTAGTAGTTAATTGATAAATTTAAGGTATAACTAATCATAAGAATATTAACTATTTATCAAAACAATACAAATAAAGAGAATATAATAATATAATTTTTTTTTGAGTTTAAAATTTAGTGTTGTGGTTGGAGATGAAAACACGATTTGGGATACTAAATCTTCTTCGTCAAGCTTTAGAAGAACTCTTTGAATTGACAACTAATCTCCCGACATGCTGAAGAATACATTAATAGGCATACTCGGGTTCTAGTACTCTAGGATATACTCAAGGCACACTAAATTTAGTGTTGTAGTTCGAGTTACTCTTACATATGTAACATGTTTGATGTTAAGTATCACACCAATTTAATATGATTTTATTCACAACCTAATATTATTTACTTATTTTATTAATAAAACAAACAATTAAATATACATTAAATAAGATATTAAATTATAAAAGAATAGATTTGTTCAACTACTATATGTAGAAAATAATTTATTTAATTGTACTATTTTAATATTATTATGTTTTGAAGTAATGGACGTTATGATGTATTTCTTAGAAATTATATAATGTAATTATATATTAGTAGGTTATTAACTAAAACTATTGAGTTTGCCAAAAAAAAAAAAAAAAAAACTAAAACTATTGAATGATATAAAAAATAAAAATAGAATACTTTGGTAGTGTGACATTTGGTTGTAGTTGAATTTTTTTTATATAGAAAATAGGTAACGCTTGCGATGGATAACAACTATAGATTGTCGATTCCACACTGCCAAAACCCAATAGTGAAAGGTTTCAACATTGATTTTTTTTAACTAAGTTTTTAATGATGTTAAATATTTATTAAATCCAATGCAAGATCATAGAATGTTTATAGATGATTTTTTTTAAAATGGTGCTGTTTTTTTACCACTAAATTAAATTAGAAGTATGTGATACATGTTTTTGACCAAGAAAATAATTTATTCTTTATGAAGTATATTTTCTTTTTTAATGATCGATCGACAGAAACTTGTTAAGTTTGGTTCAAATACTTTGGTTCTAAAAATACAGTCGGAGTTATTGCCAAAGTTAACACGATGTATACATGCTGCTCAATTGGCAGCCTTTACCATTGAGACAAAAGCCGTATACATAAAACTTTTCTCGATCGACTTGTAGGAAATAAAAACGTTTCTGAGAACGAATTTCATTTCTGGGGTACGGACACTAACGCATCAATATATATGCTAAATACTGAACACATGTTGTTGCTTCGAAAGCCTATGAGCGGTTTTATAGTCAACAAAGAGGTATTGTACTAATCCACCGTTTATCACAAGAAACGTTTGTGTTTAAAAGTAGTGTATTCTATGTTCATAACCCATGATTTCCGGGAAAAAAAAAGATATTGATATGTTAATCAGGTCGTTATCAAAGTAAAAAAATTAAAGTGAAGTAAGGAAACAAGAATAATGCGAAAAGAAAGTAAATAAACGCAACGCATAAAGTAACGAAAATAAATAATAATATGATAAAATGAAAATGTCGCTGCAAATTGCAGGCAAAGAACACAGACTCTTCCCTCCTCATGTCATGTCAATGTTCAACTTCAAGTTCCCCACTTGACCCATTGGTCATACACACACTCTCTCTCTTCAGCTATGAAATTACCCTTTTCTACGCTGTGTAACACTTGGTCCTCTTCTTCTCTCTCTCCTCTATTGTACTCATCTGCTCAGTCTCTCTCTCCTTAAATGACCTCCCTAATGCTCGTCTTGAGTCTTGAAGCTACACTACACTTTTGAGTCTTGACAAGTGTGATTTTGTGTATTGTCTCTCCATCATCTCCCAAAGTAGAAAAGCTAGAAAATAATAAAAAGGAAAAAAAGGATCTCTTCCACATATATATCCCCTTTTCTCATCTTCTTCTATAATAAGCAGCAAATAAAACTTCACTTCTCTCTCTCTTTGCCTCACCATTTCTGCTCACTAGTGTTTGTTCGATTTGATCTGCAAAAGATGAATCTATACCATTTATAGTATCAATCTCATCATCACAACCAGCTAAGTCTCCTCTCTTTCTCACTTTTTCTCTATTTGCTCAATTATTGATCTTAGCTCTCGATCTACAAAAAAAAAAAGAACCCTAATCTTTGTTCGGATCCATATAAAAGAAACAAACCCTAAATCAAGATTCCATCTTCTTCAACTTTTCCAAAATCAAGATCAATAAAAAAAGCCATGGAGTTGATCTCTAACCAACCGAACAAGAACCCTAATTCCTCAACACAGTTAACACCTCCTTCCTCAAGCCGGTACGAGAACCAGAAACGCCGTGACTGGAACACCTTCTGCCAGTACCTCCGGAACCACCGTCCTCCGCTCTCTCTCCCGTCGTGCAGCGGCGCACACGTGCTTGAGTTCCTCCGCTACCTCGACCAGTTCGGGAAAACAAAGGTCCACCACCAGAACTGTGCCTTCTTTGGCCTCCCTAACCCTCCCGCTCCTTGTCCTTGCCCTCTCCGGCAAGCCTGGGGCTCCCTCGACGCCCTTATCGGCCGTCTCCGAGCCGCCTACGAGGAGAACGGTGGCCCTCCGGAAGCTAACCCATTCGGCTCACGCGCCGTCAGGTTATACCTCCGTGAAGTTAGAGACTTCCAGGCCAAAGCTCGCGGTGTTAGCTACGAGAAGAAGAGGAAGAGAGTCAATAGGCAGAAACCGCAAACGCAGCCGCCTATACCGCTTCAGCAACAGCAACAGCAGCAGCCACAACAAGGTCAGTCTTTGATGGCTAATTACTCGGGTGCAACTGTATGATTATATTATATAATTTTCCCCTTTCTATATGTATTGTCTCCTATTTCCTTTCTCTATGTGCTTAATGTAAAGCCTTCTTTTACATTATTCACTGATCAATGCTTTTGTTTCTGTACTAGTCGTTTATGAATAAGATAAAACTATGTTTATTTATGCTTAATTGTTTGATTTATTATAAACAGTTGTTCTTCGTGTTTTATTGTATATTTAATTTCAGAGATTATACGATGTTTGATTCATTGATACAGTTAGGGTTCGTGTGTATCATGTGGGTTTGTTTAATGATGATCAATTGATTTAACTCTGCTATAATTTTGATCATATATGTTTGTCATTTCGTTCCATGCGATGATGGTTGAGACTTTAGGAAACACTTCGATATGTTCATATATTTCAGTGATTTTTATATGAGTAAATATATTAAAGAACAGATACGTAGATGTATATATGTATAAGTATGTTGTGTCTAATCGTATGATTACTTTATGCCTTATGGTAAGGCTTTGTGATATATACTAATAAACTTTAAAACAATAAGAAAACAAAACCCTGATATGTTGACGATACAAATTGTTGAGAAACATTTTTTGTATACTCTTTTTAATCAGTTTCAGATTTGAGAATAGAGTAAGACTGGTCGCTGCTGATAGGTGTTGTAGTCCCAAGATTTGATGAGCGAAGTCATCTGACATCAATTTGTTATTAAATGCTTACTATTGTTTTGCTAAGTCCATGAATATGAATTCACTGTTTTGACTTTCGATGACGCTTTAGCATAGGAGCCACCTTATAAATGATTGACTCTACTTGTTCTTTTCAATTGATTATTGATTTTAGTATTAGCAAATTAGAAATAAAAACCATGACTTACAATTTCGTGTAAATCTAGAGTTGTGGCTTATGAGTCCAGAACTATGCAAACGTAGCTGTCACTTAATCTTCTATATGTTACGGATTCTACATTTTATCTAGTATATCAATATTCATGAGTCGTGGCTAAATTAAACGATAATTTTACAACAGAAACACATTAAATATAAAATCAACTTTTAACATTAACTTTCTCAAAAAATATCACTCCAACATGTATAATTTTTGAATTGATCAGACTTTTCTTTTTCCAAATATGCAACGTTCTAATATGTTCAAAAGTGGTAAATTATATGTAAAAAAAAGAGAGCTGTAAAGGTGAAAATAGCACTATATAGAACATGGTATCCAGTAAACTCTTTACATATATTTACCACTTTTGTCTTTGAAGTTTGAACCTAACTATTCAAATCGATGAGTTAAAGTTCTTGTTTTATGACAATCAATGTTGACATGTTGTTAAAAATATTAAATTGGGTAATGTGACCTGATGAACAAAGACATGAACAAATGATACTTTTGTAAAATTTCTTTGATGACAGCAAACACACACAAAATTTGGTTAGATGAACATTTAGTGATTGAGGAACCACATGTTGCGGAACATAATAAGTTAGACAAGTGTATGTGATGAATAATCAAATCCATACTAAAAAAATTATGCTTAGAGAATGTGGAATAATTAGTCAAAAATCTCAACCTAAAATGAATCTATAGTTAGACGTATATATATAGATGTATATTTAATAAAGAATCAAAATTAAATCTAACTATACAAAAATTAGAATTCACAAAGTCACAGTAGATAATTAAAAAATAAATAAACCTCTTCGATGGACACAAATAGGACTTCCCAAACAGCAGACAGGTTGGTACGATGTTCTCAAACTAACACACAATGAACGGTTTTAGATTGAACGGAGAATTAGAGGAGAGCACTCGATGTTTGCCACGTGTTCATCGGCTTTACTTAAAAATAGTGGTCCAGTATTCGCACGTGGGATCGAGTAAATTTTGTCCGGCGCGGCGAACAATAAGATCGAATGGACCCATTTTTTTATTATTTTCTTTGGTATTTTTAATTTTGTTTTATTTTTAATTTGTTTTTATTTTTCTTAGTTTTATGGTGTTACTTATTTCTATATACTTANTTTTTTCTTTTTTTTTTTTTTTTTTTTTTTTTTTTTTTTTTTTTTTTTTTTTGTCTATCACTCACCAGTCACCACCACCACCTCGATCTTCTTTTCCCAGATTTGGGAAGAGACCTTATCAGGAATCACGAGTCACGACTCCACGAATGTTACTTTCTTTATTTAACAAAATCTGTATCATATATATTATGCTACAAAATCTTCCGAACCCAGCACGTATTATGCTACTCCATAAATAAAAATAATATAAAATGTATTGATTCGGTTTCGGTCCTGGAAGACTGTCACATATTTCCTCATCGATTTAAAATATAAAGAGGACTAATTTTCGCAATACATTAATTTTATTCTGAAAGACTAAAACATATATCTAAATGGAGACATTTCCATAATTCGTCTTCAAATTCATCTAGACGCTCAATATATCATCCCACCACTTCAATGATTAACAATGAAAATCTTAAGGTGGACGGCACTTTATGGTACTTTGACTAATTAAATAGATTTATGATTTATGATATCATTAAAATACAAGTGTCATTTTAGGATTTCTCATACATATTATAAAATATATTAAATTTTCTATTTTACTTCTTAGTAATATATTATACAATTTTTTTTATTAGTCAATAAATAAATTAGTAAAGATAAAATTGGAAAATTTATTAAATATTTACATTGAAAATACAAAGTGACACTTATTTTAAAACAAAAATTTCAGTCTAAAATGACCCTTAACATGAAACAGAAAGAGTATATATTTCATTTATACCTTATATATCTGATTTTCCAATATTTAGATAATGGGAACATAGATATATGTAATTAATTAGTTTACACTTTACACTAGCTATAGGAATTGTAACAACACAATCGTCATTCTCTACTCAAATCATTAATGTTTAGTGTACTGTGTTCCTTTTGTAGATAAATTCATAGATTTTTAACGACACAGATTTTTCCAGCTGTCTTCACATTCGAAGTCAGTTTTACTGCAGCCCACTGTGGTCTATTAGCAAAAAAATTACTGTTTTCTTCTTCTGAAGCTTCCTTAATAGAGAACGAAACATATTCTTTAGCCACTCTGAAGATTAAAAAGAACTATTGTGATAAAACCCATCAGTCTTTTGATAGAGAGTGGAGATGATCCCGATGATAATTCACAATTGGTATAGATGTTAAATTAATAAATAACTAGGATCGGATCCGCGCTACAGCGCGGGAGAATATTCATTTATATAAATATGATTTGTAGTAGAAATTAAAATATACATAAAATATTATAGATATTGTATTTGTAAAAATACACACTCATAACATATGTTTTGATGGACCAACCCGTAAAGATTATATTCATATAAAATATATATTTTGTAATAATAAGCATTTACAGTATATATTTGATGAACCAATATGTAAATGATTGCATTTGTAACAAATACACAATCACAATGTAATTTTTTACAGAACAACCTGTAAAATATTGCATTCGTAAAAATATATATTTGTAAGAAATACACATTCACAATGTATATTTTAACGGACCAACTGACTAAAAGATTGTATTCATAAAAATATGCATTTGCAAAAAATACACTATCACAATATATTTTGATGGACCAATCCGTAAAGGATTGCATTCATAAAAATATCAATTATAATCCGCTCTACCATATGATTGTGATTTTTGCAAACCAATGGTGCACTTTTATAAAAATCCTATATTCTGAATCCTCTAGGTATATTGATATATCATGGTTTTTAGGTGTTTTTAGCCATGATATAAGTCTTATTTATAGAGTCTTTATGGTATTTTTATAGTCTTTTGAGTCTTTATAGGATTTAACATGGATGAAAGTATAATGGAGCTAAATAGGAAGATTTGGAGCTTAATCAAGTATTGAGACTGAAGCTGCAAAGTTGGGAGAGAAGTTCAGAGACTGGTGTCAATCGATGCAAGTGATGGTGTCAATCGATGCATCATCCAACAGAAGAATCGGAAGTTTTCTCACAAGTTTTGAAGATTTACAAAACCGCCCCAAAGTTTCCTTATTTGCATCATTAGTCCCTGGACGTGTTTTAGGAATATATATATATATATATATATATATATATATAGGATTTTTATGGTCATTGTTTAGAAAAAAAACTTTATTTTTCCTGCAACCTTTTGAGAGAGAAATCCCTGAGAGATTTAGAGAGTTTTTGGAGAGAAGAATCAAGACTCCTTATAGAGAAGATTCATAACTCCTTTTCTACTTCTTTTAATCTCTTAATGCTATCTATTTTATTCATGATTTGTATTCTTGCAATTATGTCTGAGTAGATCTCTTGTTAGGTTCATGGTTTTTCATAGGATTTTTATGATTTATTAGATCTGCTATTTTTAGGATACTTTATCTTTCTAGATTTTCATCTTAGGTTGTTCTACATATTAATTCTTGATTGATCACCTAGAATTAATACCTAGGAAAATAAATTGATATGATAATATAATTGATTTTCCTGATAAAATCTTTTGATGAGCAAAATTACTTTCTGCAAAGAGATTTGATTTAGTGATTTTGTGAACAATCTAAACTTGTTTTTAAAGCTGATTTATTACCTAGAATTTTGCAAAGAGATTTGGATTTTCTGGTTTTAAATTTAGATAATATTTGTATTTTGAACCTTTGTATTCACCCTATTCCCTCTCAACCAATCAAAATGTTCTATCTAATATTTTATTTAAAAAATAAATAAAAATTAAATTTGAAAACAAAATTAATTAAGGAAACAAATTCTGTATACTTTTATTTAAAGAAAGTTAAATATTGTCTTGGTTTAGATTTTACAATTAAACGAGGTTATATATCGGTTTGGGTTTATAAATGAGAATTAGGGTTTAGATTTTATAATTAAAACGAAATTATATGTCGGTTTGGTTTTACAAATGAGGTGGTTAGGGTTTAGATTTTACAATTAGAACAAAATTATATGTCGGTTTGGGTTTACAAATAAGATGGTTAGGGTTTAGATTTTACAATTAGAACGAAATTATATGTCGGTTTGAGTTTACAAATGAGATAGTTAGGGTTTAGATTTAACAATTAGAACGAAAGTATATGTCGGTTTGGGTTTAGAAATGAGATGGTTAGGGTTTAGATTTTACAATTACAATGAAATTATATATCGGTTTGGGTTTATAAAAGAGCGGTTTAAGTTTTTAATTTTATAATAAATGTGTATAGATTTTATTTTCTTATTTTATAAGAGAGTGAACGAAGAGGTTTACTCCTAGGGATGAACCAAAGTATTATTCTTTATACAATGGTTCTCATAAAAAAACAATGGAGATGTGTGATATTTAGTTTGCCAATAAAATGATATATATAGAGGTCATAAACAATTAGGTTAGTTTCGATTTCGAATCAAAAATGTCTTTGTGCATTGGCTATAATTAAGCAACGAAATATAATACGTAAAAGTTTTTTATACATAACTATATGTGTAATTATACAGAATATTAAAGGGAAATTACCTATAGTAATACATAAAAGTTTTTTTATTACTATAATATTACGTTTGAAATCAGTCTTACTGTAATAATACATAAAAGTTTGAACATTACTTAGGTGGTGACTGGTTCTCCCGCTACCTCCCGCAAACGCTGCGTTTGCGGGTGGTAGCGGTTGCTAGCGATTGGAACCAATCACACAAATCGCTCCCAGTCGCTCCAAATCGCTTCCAATCGCTTCAAACCACTGAATTTCAAAAGCTGTCTCCCGCAAGCGTTTGCGGTTGCGGGCGATTGCGATTGAATTTTTTTTTTTTTTTTT
>NC_025692.1:13235203-13236324 GCF_000633955.1 Camelina sativa | reverse complement strand
CTACCGATGAAACTACTGAGCCAAGATCTAAGAGAAAAGAGAAAAGATCTACGATCTAAAGCATATGTTTTGTCATTTATCAAATTATTTGATTAAATTTTTAGTGAAAAGCCAAATGCATAAAGGAATAAGTATTTCAATATGAAATTTATTTGTTTTTTGAATAATTATTTTAGTACTTTTTTAATAAATTTTAATTATAAATCAAGTTTAATAAAAAAATGGGTGTTTTTAAAATTTATATATATTATATATCACATGTATTATGTTTCAACCGCTATTGCACCCGCTGATCAACCAGTCGTAAACCTCCCGCAAACGCACCAATTTTAAACCGCTAAACCAGTCGTTCAAAACGCTTAATAACGCTTGAAACCGCAATCGCCCGCTTCCGCAATCTTCCGCAACCGCAACCGCAACCGCAGCGTTTGAACCAGTCAGGCCCTTAGAAACTAGTCTTTGTGTGTTTATTTACGGTTTGTGCCATTTTCTAATTAAATTTGGTTGGGAAAAAGACCAGATTAATTCTTTCTAATTGATTCATCTTCTTCGACAAAATCATAGCATCCAAACATAAGAAACCATATTCTTGTTACAGATTTAGAGGTGAATGTTTTTTAAAATCCAAAAAACTCATCTCGGCTGAAATTGATTCATTAGGTGTTTTTGGAGAAATTTGTTCAATGACTAGATTTTGGTTTATTATTTTTCCCTTCTTTCTTTTCCCTATTTCTTTACCTTGAAAGATATAATCTTCATCGGAATTTCTTTTTTCCTTTTTTCGTATATGTTTGTTTTCAGCCTTATCAAAATCTCCAGAAACGAAACAAAAACCTCAATTTTAAT
Organism: Camelina sativa; assembly: GCF_000633955.1. Classification (NCBI taxonomy): domain Eukaryota; kingdom Viridiplantae; phylum Streptophyta; class Magnoliopsida; order Brassicales; family Brassicaceae; genus Camelina; species Camelina sativa. The sequence continues at coordinate 13,235,478 of NC_025692.1, read as the reverse complement.
CACTAGCCCAAACTTGTTTTTCTTCTCTACTTTGGAATCCATAAAAAAAAGCCAAAAGCGCATTGAAGCATGAAGGCCTACCGGAGAAGCAAAAAAGCGGTCATATTTTCCGGCTAAACGGACAGATCGACCGGTGAAAGCTCTGATTATCTACAGTTTCTACTTTGGTAACCATTGCATGTTTTAAAGTTTCGAGTTTAATGAAATGCTGAACAATCGAATTCATGTAAAATGTCTTTATTTAGGATGGTGATGTGTTATGGATCTCGATCGGT
>NC_025692.1:13208497-13234460 GCF_000633955.1 Camelina sativa | reverse complement strand
GAAACATTTTTTGGCAAGTGTGAATCTGGGTTTTCAATTCACGTGTTAATATAAAATTTTGATCGATGATGGAAAACAACAGAGAAAGGAGAATAGCTCTCACTGCAGCTGGTGCGGCTTCTGGGATTGCATCAGGTATTATCCAGACCTACCTCTTCAGAACAGATCATAAAGGAAAGGCGGAGCGATTGGGCTTATTCGAAGATTGTGGTGGTGCTTGACATCGTTTGGAACCTGGCTTTTGTTTTGGTTATGAGCATCCGATTATACCGCTTAGAATTTTGTTTATGAGCTTTTATGTTTTCTTTTTACTACAGGTATGGATCTAATATAGTTTCAATTACACCTACTTGTTTGGAACGTGTCATAAATTGTTCGACATGCATGTTTGGCTTACATCTGATCTGTATGTTTTCACTCCTCTGCAGAAAAAGGGTCATCAGATTCTACAAAACAATTGGGAATGGCTCAAGCACGAGCTGCTAAATTAGAGAAGCATGTGAGACTTTTTTTTCGTCTCAGCTTTTGCTAGACTTTGTTTAAAGTTGAGTTTAAAATATCTCCATGCTCTAAGCCTCGTCATTTATGCTATGTTTACCAATGCAGTTTCCATTCTTAACTATATTAGATCTCCTGATGACAGATCCTTGCATTAACGGTTTTGACCATCCTACAAATATAATCCTTGATGAATCTCATGAACGGGTGTTTTCCACAAAGGTTAGCTTCTTGTTTCTATTTCTAGTTTCTGCAAGCATTGGCCAGTTTTTTTTTATATTATAAACTTGTTCACCCCAATGTTTAATCGTTTGAATCCTTGTTCAGTTGCTTGTATGTGCTTAAATTGGTAATGCAGAAAGAAAGGAAACTTGTTTGATAAGAGAGTTTGGCGTTGGGTTTTATTCTGCTAAGAAGCTCACATTATCCCGATTCTCTTATCTCTATGTGTATCCCTGTTGCATAATTTAGTACTTAATACTCAAGGAAGGAGCAGGACTGGACGGAGGAGCTTTGCTTCAAGTTATACAGGTCACTGTAGTTTATGTTTTTTACTTCTAAACTTCTGCACTATTTTTCCTTCCTTGGTTTAAGCTCTTACTAAAGATGAGAGCACTGAGATAAGCACTACGTTTCTTTGTCTTTACCAAGCAGAGACTCAATTCACCACACTTTGGCTTGTTCATGGTTGTAAATCTTAGTTTACTCGATCCTTCTTTCTCGCTGCAGGTTTCAATGCGGGTTGTTTCTTTGCTATTGAGACCGTTTTAAGACCTCTACGTGCTGAAAACTCGCTTCCATTTACCACTGCAGTGATAACATTGGCCTCTGTTATATCCTCGACTGTGTCAAATGCGCTGCTTGAGACTCAATCAACTTTCACAGTTCCCTCATACGAACTATGCTTCTTTCACTGTTAATCTATATTGCAAAATTTCCAGTTAGTCTTGTGGTATGATTTATTTGCATCTTATTTAGTGTCATGATGGATAGGTGATTATGTGATATATCATAAAACTATGTACACTAAGTTGAAAATGATGAACCAAAGTTTCTGAATTGAGATGATACAGAGTGTAACATCCGCGAACCGAAATCTCGGTTTAGGGATTGCATCCGTCGATGCATATAGTGCATCGGTCAATGCAGGTTCAGTTTTCTGCGGACGAGTTAAGTTAAACGCTGCGTTTTGGGTTAGGGAAACCCTTAACATGAGTTTTGTCTCATTAGTCGGGTTTTGGCTGCTTTTGAGAGAAAAAGAAAGAGAGAAAAGTTCTCTAAGTGTTCTTGAGTGTTCTTGGTGATTTCTGGAGATTTGAGGCTGTTCCTGTAGAGATCTGTAGCTGGGATCGTTGTAGGAGCTTCTTGGAAGTGTTTTTTTGTTTGTTTAAGGTTCAGAATCGTCTTGGCAAAGGTAAGTGCAGGACCATGGTTTATCTAAGCTAGAGCTTCTCTGATCTGCTTGTTTATGTGTTGTTAGACTTGTTAGACGGTTATTTGGGACGTTAGGAAGCTTTCTTGTGGCTTGGGATCGAATTTTGTGGTTGCAGGAACAAAGATCCGGCGAGAAGCTTCGAGGAACACGATGCTCGACATGATGCATCGGTCGATGCACTTTGTGCGTCGGTCGATGCAAGTGCGAGGACGACGCGTAAAACCTGGGGTTTTCGTGTTATGTCGAGCATGTGTCGGTTGATGCAGTGCGAGTGTCGGTCGATGCATGTGTAACTTGCATCGGTCGATGCATCTCTTGTGTCGGTCAATGCATCCCCATGTGGTGTCGGTCGATGCATGTTGGTGTCGGTCGATGCAGAGTCCTGGTTTGTTATTTGTTGTTTGTTGATTGTTGGTTGATGGTTAGAGATGTCTCTATTGCTTGTGTGTATAGCCCAGTAGATGGGAGGATTGCCTTACTGAGTGTTTATAAAATACTCATGCATTGCAATTTTTTTTTGTGGTGCAGGTAAAAGCAAAGTGTGATCGTGGAATCAAAGCAATGAAGAGGAGGATGTTCTAAGGACTCGATTGAATGTTGTCTGGTAGGTTGCTAGAGTTGGGTCATTAGAAACATTTCTAGGTTGCTGGTTTCATGTTTTCTGATGATTGGTTATTGGTTATGCATTATGTCATAATATTGGTTATTATTGGTATTTTTTATTTCCGCTGTTGGTTGTGATTGTAGTTAGGTGGCTAGTGGGTATGGGACCACTAGTTGTAGTTTATTTATTATTATTATTTATATATTTTTATTATTAAAAAAAAACAGGTTGGGTCGTTTCACTGAGAACCTGCATTACTGTTTACAGTAAAAAGCAGTGTGGTGTTTTTTTTAAAAAAGATTGTGCAATTTGCCCAATGGTTTGGTGAGTCTTCTATTTAATGTGTCAACATACACTCACGACTTCCATGGGGTAAATGGGTGTGGGTTTAGTATTTGCTATTACTGGTTGTCTTGACTCTTGACTGTATTTATATTTTGGGAGTCTAAAGAGGGCAAAGAGAAGGCGACTCAATGAGGATGCTAACGTTGAAGACATTTGATCAACTGCACCTTCTGCAAGCCAACTCTGATTCTAGGACTAATTAGAGATGAGTTGATATTTTTTGATTTTATAACCTATGAAACTATTGGTTAGGTTATTTTTTTTTGATGTAACCCTATGATATTTTGTCTACGTTTAACCTAGATAACAATCAATTGTTAACTGTTTGGTTTATGGTTTTTATCGTTGTTAACTGCACCTTATGTACCCCGTTATGGGTTTAAAAAAAATTAAAAATATTGTATACTATTGTAAAATAACATCTTTGTATCCACATGGATTTAATTCTTCAGTGCCTTTTGACCTCGCCTCTCTTTTGTGGTGTCTCTTCCCGGCGCCAACCCTTTCGCCGTCAAAACCCTCGATTCATCTTCTTCGTAAGATTTCTCATAACCTTTTGGTTGTTCTTGTTGTTCCGGTTGTTCTAGTTGTTCCAATTTCTCCTCGCTGCTGCTCCATTGATGTTGTCGATCTCGTCGCCTTCCTTTTGATTAGCTGAAGAAGCTTGTTGAGATTATTGGTTTTTACTAACCCCGATGGGTAAATGTTCATTACTGGACATACACGAGCTCTCGTCAACGGTGTTCATGTTGCTTGCTATCGGTAAATGAGACATCGCTTTGGTGGGTGGAGATCGACTTAATTAATTGGCTTCTTAAGAAGTTAGAGCTGAATTTTATTTGTCATATTTAGTTGATACATTTATAAATTTTTTTTTATTTTACGTGATTTTAAACTTCACATATTGATTTGGAGATGTGTGGTTTACTCTATCTTTATCAGAAAAGGGATCAAAGGATGGAGAAATAGTAGAGATGTTTGAGAGAAGAAGTGGGTGAGCTTAATGAAGTAATAAATGAGAAATAATATCTACTTAGAAGCTATTAGGAGTAGAAGATGGAGCCTTTGCAGAAGATAAAAGAGTTGCAATAGAGACGGAGGGACTGAGATTTGTTTGGTTGTAATTAATAGAATTTTAGGGTAAATGTGAGGTTTTATGTACAACTAGATCATTTAGGTACAACTGAGAAAATTTCAGTATAACTTGAACTACTTGGTACAACTGTACTAGAGTTATTAAAATAAATTTAAATATGGATTATGTGAAAACGAATAAAAAATAGATTTTTGGTGGCGGAATATTCATTTAAAATCATCACACTGTAGTAAAATGAACGAAAGACAACAGGATATTAGTAAAAAATTATTAATTATACACATAATTATACATAGTTATCCAGTTGTACTCTCATATTCATAGTTGAACTTTTGCATTTTTTTCGTATTTCCAGTTGAACTATAATATAAATTATTAATTAGCAGTTGGCCACAAGATTTATCACTATTAATTAGCATATACAAGGTTTTCATAACACAATGTTCATAAAAACTTGGGTTTCACCTCTTTTGCTTCATTTGAGGTGATCACTTACTAAGTCTTCCTTATACTATAAAGAGTGTTTTATGTGAAAACGATAGTATATATTAGAAATTGATAAATTCTTGTATTGTTGATTAAACATGGTTCTTTAATAGTTCAATATGTTTTAGAAATTCTTATAAACCTTAATTATCATTTTCTTATTTTAAATATAAATACAAATCTAAATATATATTTAGTTGTACCTAGTTGAACTGAGTAATATATACAATTCGAAAAATACTATTTATGTTATCAAAATAATACCCTCTATAGTTAAAATGTAATTTTGTGTGGTTATTATTCATTAACTCTCAGAAATATAATAAATAAATAAACAATTACGAATTACATAGGTTGTTCTAGTAACATCTCTTACTTGTTCTAGTAACATCTCATACTTGTTCCATTTCCAGTGAACAACAACGACAATATTAGCTACGGTTGTAGAAGAAGATATGTTGAAGATGACTATAAAATTACAATAATATCTTTCATTAAAATAGATTTATGTACGGACACTAAGCAAAAGAATGTTATGTACGTACACTAATCTCAAGAACATTATGGATGTACACTAATCGACCATAATAAGCAATAACTCTACTGCATTTTATAAGTCTACCGGTAAATTATTATAAATCTGTCATATAAATCTATTAACTATATAAGTATACCAAAACAATCTATTAACATCTTAAATCTGTCAGTTATATCTGTCACAACAGGTAATAAGTCTACCAAAAATATCTTCGCTATCAATAGTCTATCGAAAAACTCGCCCAACTACTAAGTCTATCATCAAACACAATTAATCTAACAAGTTAATCTACCGAGAACATAAATCTACCTACTTAATCTATCTTGCCAAAAAGTCTATCATCACTACAACTAGATCTACCAACTAAATCTACCAACTTTATCTACCATTGTAATTTATCTGATTACTCTACCATTACATGAGTGATAGATTTTGTTCCACTTCCCAATACTTTTTTACTTTTCGTAATGGCATATTTAGTAATAACGTTTTTGTGTACGCTTAGTTATAGGGGTACAAATGGTTTAAAAATATTTATAGTAGTTTGCAACCTTTTTGTACTACTTTAGTAAGAAGGAAGCTTTTATGTAATATTATAGTAACTCTCCCTAATTTAAATGGAGAGATCTCTTGAGATATCAGCAGATCCATTACAGATCCGGTGAGAATAAATTTGTGAAAATCATATACATAAACAAAATAAAAGTGTTTGTTAAAAAAAAATAACAAAATAAAAGTAAAGTTTTACTCTATCCTTATTGGTCCATTTAGCATTTAATTTCTAAAAAAATAATATTTATTTTTAATAAATAAAAATATAATAGTATACAATAATCTATACTTTAAGTCCACACTTTACTACTAAATTGTAACTGAAATTACATAAATTATGAATTGACTATTTTTTTCATTCATTTCATTCAAATACACTATAAATTATAATTGTAACTCCTCTGATTAAATTATTTTAGAAATGTAACTTCCATCCATTGAAATCTTATAAATAACCATTCTCACATCATCATCCACCATATCTCAAATTCTGTGATTATATATTTTGTAAGATTTATCTTATACTTTGTTCAATTTTATTTCTTTTTTTATGTATTTTTTTTCCTTCTTTTTTTTTTGAACTATTAAGAGGTTCCGGGCCTATGCCCGTACATCCCCTCAGGCCAGGGACCAGAACATTTTATATAATCCCCTCCCAAGCGTCGTCCCTCGAACCAACAACCTCTAGACTTTGCCAGAGAGTCTTTACCAATTGAGCTATCGACGCTTGGTTCTTTTTTCCTTCTTTGTCTTCTTATTATTTTTAATTTTCAATTGCATATGTATAATAAAATATTTTAGAAATGTAACTTGCATCCCTTGAAATCCTATAAATAACTATTCTCACATCATCATCCACCATATCTCAAATTCTAAATATTTTCTTTGTTTTGTTTATGTTTTTGCTTGGGTTCAAAACTCATGGTAAGAGTGTGATTATATATTTGTTAGATTTGTCTTATATTTTTATCAATTTTATTTCTTTGTTTTTATATAGTTCTTCCTTCCTTCTTTCTTTTCTTATTATTTTTAATTTTCAATAACATATGTATAATAAAATTTTGGTGGCTGTAAAAAACAATTATCGATGCAGATTCAACAATACTAATTTCGATCAAAGCTCAATGAGGGAATCAAGCTAAAGAAATCATCTTCATTCATGTATAATTATTTTAGTTTTAAAAGTATGCAATGTTTTAACAAAATTAACTATTATAATAGAATTATTAAATTAAAAATTTTAACTCTCTCTTACCTCCAATTGTTTTTTTGAGAATTTGTAAACTTATCATTATATTTAGTTCTTGTGATCCAAAATAAAATTATATAAAGATCATTATCATGTTTATTTAATACAAAATTTTGAATTTAATGATTTTCTATATAAAAAAACGATTTGATATTCTATTTACAAAATTTTACTACAAAGAGGAAATCATTAGAATTTAACCTAATTATATAGCTTAAATTAAGATGAATATAAAAGAGATTAAAAATTAAATTAATATTTGAGATTTTTATTGCATTTCATATGATTTTATAAGGTTTCACTCTCTCCTTATTGGCTCATTTAGCATTTAATTTCTAAAAAATAAGATTTATTTTTAATTAAATAAAAATGTTATAATGTACATTAATCTATACTTTAAATCCACATTTTACTACTAAAGTGTAACTGAAATTACATAAATTATGAATTGACTTTTTCCATTCATTTTCATTCAAACACACTATAAATTATAATTGTAACTCTTCAAATTAAATTATTTTAGAAATGTAACTTTCATCCCTTGAAATCCTATAAATAACCATTCTCACATCATCATCCACCATATCACAAATTTTAAATATTTTCTTTGTTTTGTTTATGTGCTTGCATGAATTCAAAACTCATGGTAAGAGTGTGATTATATATTTTGTTTAATTTTTTTTTTATGTATTTCTTCCTTCCTTCTTTCTCTTCTTATTATTTTCAATTTTCAGTTACATATGTATAATAAAATTTTGGTGGCTGTAAAAAAAAATTATCGATGCAGATTCAACAACACTAATTTCAATCAAAACCCAACGAGGGAATCAAGCTAAAGAAATCATCTTCATTCATGTATATTTATTTTATTTTTAAAAGTATGCAATGTTTTAAAAAAATTAACTATTATAATAGGATTATTAAATCATAATTTTTAACTCTCTTACCTCCAAATTTTTTTTGAGAATTTGTATACTCATCATTATATTGCAATTTTTGGGATTTTTAATTGCATTTCATATGTTTTTATAGGAAATATATTTAATTGATACTTCAAAAATATTTTTGCAATTTAATTATTAAATTTTTTAGGTAAATTTTGAATATCATAGTAAATTTTTAATTTTATCATTAACAATATTTTTTACATAACTGGTATGTTTTATGATTTGAATAAATGATGTTAATTATTGATATTTAGGAAATTTGTTTGTTATATTTGTATTTTTAAGGAGAATTTCAAACATACATCTTTTTCAATACCACTTTTCAGAAATACAATTTTTATAAACTTGATTAAAAAAATTACTACGAGTGCAGTGGCAGAAGGTAAGTCCATTTGTAGAAGGCACCATCACACCAGGGATCGAGTCCCGCTTCCTACGAATGTAGGAATTTGGCTAATGGGCCGGCCAGTTATGGCCTAATGGTTGACAAAAAAAAACTTGATTAAAAAAATCTACTTAGAAAATTCTCATAGTTTTATGATTATTACATAAACTAAAATAAAGTAACATAACTAATATAACAACCCGCGCATATGCGCAGTATATTATCTAGTTTGAAATGAAAGTATGAATTTATTGGTGCTGTTATTTTAGGGAGCTAGCTGATTTAAAAAGTCAAAAATGTATAGAAAACTTTATTGAATACTCCCTCCATTTCACAAAGAGTGTCATTTTGATATATTTCACACAAATTAAGAAAACATTAACATATACATATATCACTGCAAAAAAACATGCTTGGGAGACGTCTTTTTTTCTAAGTCATTTCTTTAATTGACGCAAAATGTTAAAAATGGGACGGTTTTTAGCGTCGTCTGGTTAACCAACGTTATATTTTATTATACCAATATTTATTAAGTTTGTGAACTGCTCTAACACTTCCAGAAGAAAAAAATATAACGTCGTTTGTTTCCTTATTTAATGAGTTAATTTAGTCATAGATCAATACAATAAAAATTGGATGTGCTTCTCTCCAGTTTGACATATCAGCTTTTTAGTTAAAGGAAGAGTTGACACATAAGTTAAAACAGTTAGTCAATCAAATTATACGGATTAACACAGCTCAATATTTTTGTCCATTAATAATCCTTCTCCATTCCACATCATTCTTCTGCTTTCTGTTACGGATCCAGCCCAATTACAATGGTGTCCAAGAAAAACAGTAAAAGAACCCAAATTAACCTGTGTATGACAACTGAGAAAGGTGACGAGCAACACACACTCAACACCAGAGGAAAGAAAGAGGACATCGAAACCCTAATCTGAGGTCATCCAAAGAAAAGAACAATAGTCTCAAACCATTCTTGAAGCAAGTGAAGGCTATGAGTGTCTCATACTTGATGCTATGTTTCAGATTTGGCTGCCAAATTGAACCTTAATATTCCAATCTTTTTCTGTGTAGAGATTTCCAGTCTTTCCTTAGTTATAGAACTCAAAAGAAGATTTAGATCAGAGGAAGCTCCCAACAAATCCAACGAGTCAACGATGATCCAACTTCGCCCCATAGTCCACCAACGAAGTGTGTGTTCAGACTCATTAGACGAGATCTGATCCTTGTCGCCATCAGAAAACTCTGAACCGTTGTTGTTATGAAACCTGGTGCTGGTGGAATCGTGGCGAAATCGAATCAGGGATATAGTGGTAGTAGTTTGAGTGAGTCAGCTGTGGAGAAGACTATATTTAAGATAATATTGAAGTCTTTTGATGATTAGGATAAAGGAGTTGAGAAGTTTTACAGATTTGGATTTAAAAGAAGCTAGAACATTGGTGCAGAAGACTCTTGAGATTTGAAAGCTAGATTTTGTGGCATACTGCATTTTTTTCTAAAAAAACAAAACTATAAAAACATGTTTTACCACGATTACCCTATAAAAAAGTACAAAACAAAAAAAACTATAAAAAAATTATATAAAAACAAATCCACGGCGTAGCGCGGGTACTAACCTAATTAAGGGTAAAACTAGGAAATCTAATGTAAAAGATGCATTAGAAATATAAATAATGCATTGGAAATGTAAAATGACACTATTTGTGAAACAAAAATAAAACTCAAAATGACAGTCTTTATGAAAGAGAGAGAGTCACTACAAAAAAACATGTCATTTGATTTGCGACTACTTAGCGACCATTATAGGTCGTCGTTAAAAATCGGTAGCAAAATAAAATGGTCGCAACATGGTCTCCAATTTGTGACTCATTTCCGACTAGAAAGTATGCTTGTATATAAGCGACGGTTAACTGACTTGTAGTTGGAGTTGCACATTTCTGACTAAGATGCTACGAACTTTACTTAAGACTCTTTTGTGACCATATTTAGAGTCCTATAGCGGGACGATTTTGGGACTAATTACAAGTTTCTGAATTTGGAGTTTTTGTTTGTCATTTGGCTTGGTCACAAACTGGTCACATGTTTGATGTTGGTTAATTTCCAATTTAAAATGCTATTAATTAAAAAGAAAATGATGATTAAAAATACTTATCATACCAAAAGATTATCCTTATCATACCAAAATATCATCCTAATCATAATCATGATCGTACCACAAGATCATCCTAATCATACCAAATCATCATCCTAAAGCAGTTTAGAACACAAAATATCATCCTAAAAAAGAGGAAATACAAATTAAGTTCATACGGTGGAAAAAGTGTTAGACAAAGGAGAATTGGCAGCTGAGGTGGTGCCTACTCCCGTGGCTTGTGTGGTGCCTACTCTCGTGGCTTGTGTGGTGGCTGTATAGATGGCAGGTGTGGTTGATTCATGGTCAGTAGGAGCAGAAGCCATAAACTTGGCCAACTCAGGATTTTTTTCTTTCATGAAGGCGAAGAGCTTCTGGAAGCTAGCTTGAGACTGTCGATGCTCCTCATCACGTCGTGCATTTTCAGCGTCGTGTTCAGCTATCTTGCGGCGAAGTTGATCTTAAAGATCCAGAACAGTTGATAGACCAAATGAAAACAGAAAACGAAATGCAAAAACAAATTACCTGAAAGAAGATCTCATTCTTTTCAGCAAGGCTGAGAGTTTGATGACTTGAATGTTCAGGGGAATTTTCTGAAGTATGTAGACCATCCTCATTCATTTCAGACAATTTCTCTTCTATGGTCTTCTCATATGTCTCAGCAACCTGTTTCGTTTTTTGATCCACAAAAGTTCTATTAGCCCGAGTATTTGTTTTTATAAACACTTCACTAAGTGATACAGGACGTCCCAACTCTTCCTCCTACAATGATAGTCAAACAGATTAAATTCACATAAGCAGTATTAGAAAATCATAATTTAAGTGATTGGATGGAAACCGAAAACTTGCCATTTCTTGATGAATTTGCACACATGATTTCTGACCGGCTAGGTGTTTGTGCACTCCAAGACCTCCATGAGTAGATTTTCTGCACTGTGAAGCATTCTCACTCTTCTCAGTAGCATCAGGGGTGTCCCAATGTTCCCACATCTCAGCCCATACTGTATCACCAATCCATGATGGTTGCACACCACTCCTCTTTGCTTGACTGACAATGCCTTTCATCCGCTTCTTGGCTATCTTCAAGAAACCTTCTTTAACAAGGTCAGTAATCCCGGAATCTCAATTAAACTTCTGCTACATCACACAAACAGTTAAGTTAGCAACGATTCTAAGTCATACATAGAGTAAACAATAACATGTTGTGAAAGATTCTACATAACCGAAAACGTCCTGAAGTATCTCTCTTGAATGTCTACTGGAGTCATCTTCCAACTGTAGTAAGGCCCATCAAACTTCCTCCTAATGATTCCAACAATCGCTCGAGACAACCTCCCTTTGTGTCTGTTAAACCTGTTACAAAAACTGAGTATTAGTCCATATAAAAAACAAGAACAGTCCATATAGAATCACAAGAACAAGAACAATATCATAGAGATAATATATACTTCAAACACCCAAATGAGAATCACAGCAACAACTGATAATCAAAAGAACAAGAACAATCACAAGAACAACTGAGTATTACTTCATTTGGAGAATCGAAAGATTGTAAATCTTTTTACTAAATTAATTGATACCAACCCTCTTTTTTAAGTATTATCTCACTAATATCATAGAGGATCACACAACAAAGTTCACACTAATGTCTTCAAACACCCAAATATCTATAACTAAGAGGATCACACAACAAAGTTCTTATATCAAACTAAAACCGATATCAAGCTAAAACCTATATCAAACTAAAACCTATATCAAACTAAAACCGATAGATTGAAACAATCGTCATACATAAACCGTTAGATTGAAACAATCATTATACATAAACCAAAATATTGAAACAATCATCATACATAAACCGATAGATTGAAACAATCATCATACATAAACCGATAGATTGCACGATAACTATTCATAAGCACCACAACAAACGAAAGAGACTTAGCAGAAACAATCATCATACAGTTTCGATTTCACCAGAAGAAGAACAACAAAAGAATAAGGAGAATATATACCATAAAGTCTCGATTCCTGGAATAGGGTACTCAGACAGCAGTGGTAGATGCTCGCGACCTGGAAGAGCAAGCATATGATCCAACAAATCATTATAGTCAACATTTGGATTAGGATTTTGTTGAGGTGGATTAGGATTTTGGTTTTCTCCTTCGTCGCCACCTTCCTCTTCACGATTAGGGTTTGGTACAACTTCTGGAGCAGGAGGCGGTGGTGGAGGAGTAGGAGACCGTGGTTGTGTCCTTGACAGTAAATGTGAAGGAGAGCTTTGATGTGAATGAGTCCTAGAATGGTTCCCAGACTATGTCCTCGGCGGAAACTGCGAAGGACGACTTTGATGCGAATGGGTACCAGAATGTGTCCCCGATGGGTTGGACGAGTGAGAAGAGTTTTGATAAGGAAAACCCTAGATAATAAACGAAGAGAAGTCGTTTTAGTTTACCTAGTTATTAACGAAGGAGAGTCGCTATATGGTCGCAAACGAGTCGCAAAGTAATTTTACTAAAAACAGTCCTAACATAGTCGCAAAACAGTCGTACTTTGTGACGTTTCTGAGACTGCCTAATATATATTAGAAAAATTAAAAATATTAAGATATCAGTCGCAATATAGTCGCAAATTGTGTCTCTAATTGGTAGCAAAAGAGTGAAAAATTGAGATAGTCCTAATATAGTGGCAAATCAGTCGCAGTTTGTGACCAATTTAAGACTACCATATATATGTCACAAAATAAAAATCTTGAATTCTACACATTATGATCAAAACTGTATATATAAATCATTAAGTAGAACTCATAGTAGTAGTATAAAGTACATATTATAGTAAGATTTAGTAAAACATTTTCTTCATCACTTACTTTTCAATATTTTCTTCATTGCAACAGATTCTCATAAAAGAACATGTAACACTTAAAGATAAATTTTGAACTTATGGATGTTTAGTTTATAGTTATTGAAATTTAATACTTTGCGAAAGTTATTATTGATAAGGTAGAGCAAAACAAAGCATAAACATCAACCTAAACATTTAAATGAATCTCAGATGTGAAATTTCAAAATAAAAAATATAGTGAGTGGGTAAACAATCTTAAAAAAGTAGCTAAATCATGTGTTAGTCGCAAAGTCTTCAGATATCAGTCGCAATATAGTCACAAATGTCTCTAATTAGTAGCAAAAGAGTGACAAATTGAGATAGTCCTAATATAGTGGTAAATCAGTCGCAGTTTGTGACCAATTTAAGACTACCATATATAGTTCACAAAATAAAAATCTTGAATTCTACACATTATGATCAAAACTGTATATATAAATCACTAAGTAGAACTCATAGTAGTAGTATAAAATACATGTTATAGTAAGATTTAGTAAAACATTTTCTTCGTCACTTAGTTTTTAATATTTTCTTCATTGCAACACATTCTCATAAAAGAACATATAATACGTAAAAAAAATTTTGAACTTATAGCTGTTTAGTTTATAGTCATTAAAATTTAATACTTTTAGAAAGTTATTATTGATAAGGTAGAGCAAAACAAAGCATAAACATCAACCTAAACATTTAAATGAATCTCAAATGTGAAATTTCAAAATAAAAAATATAAAGAGTAGGTAAACAGTCTTAAAAGTGTAGCTAAATCAGGTGTTAGTCTCAAAGTCTTCAGATATCAGTCGCAATATAGTCGCAAATTGTGACTTCTTTGTTACCAAATATGGGTAAAAAATGTAGACGCAAATAAGTCCTCAATATGCGACGTTTTTGCGACTGGCTGTACCGACCATAAATCTGGTCACAGATTTGTCGCAAATTATGACCGTTATGACACAAATTTATTTTCGACGCAAACTAGTCCTAATGTAATCGCTAATTTAAGACCCTTTTGTGACGTTTATGTTTCGTCGTTAGTAAGCAACGTTTTTCTCTCCAATTTTTTTTGTAGTCTTTGAGTCGTCGCAAAATAGCCGCAAAAGCGTCGCTCTTTTTTGCGACTGAATGGGTAGTGACAAATAGTAGTCCCAAATGGCAGGTTTTCTTGTAGTGAGTATTTATTTTTGTTTATTTGAAACATTCCAAAATTTTGATGAATATCATATTATTTCAAAGTTATGTTTTTATGAATCAAAATGTCAAACATTATATTCAGTATTCAGTAATATATACTAGAATTTAACAGGATTACAAAACATTTTGACTAGCACCAGATCTTAAAATGGGGTAACATAATAAATTACATAAAACATAAATCTCAAAATAATATAACATTTTAGAGATACCAATAACCCTTTTGAATATAATATTTTTAAAAGAAAAATAAGTCCAAATACGCAAGAAAGGTTAAAGAAAAAACCTTTTGTGTCCTTTTTTATTCTCCGTAGCAAACCTTGAAGCAAAAAACCTAAAATAGAGCAGATTCGCGAATTGAATGCCGGCTATTATGAAAAAATAGTTCTCAAGCCTGTTCTTGTTCAAGTCTTTGTCTCCTAACCACGATTTCCCTTCCTTGCGTGTCACGGCATCAATCACATTTATAAGAAGCGTGCATATGTAACTTGCAATCGATGAACTCAAGAAGAAGATCGCTCCCGCAACTGCTCTCATACGCTCGGGCATTCTAACAGTTAGAAACTCCATCAGAGCCACTGCTGAAAACGCTTCCGTTAAACCCGCGAGAGCAAACTGAGGAAGGAGCATTAAAATAGAAACCGGCGACACGAATGAGCCATTCTTTAGAGCGGAAGCTCTTCGCTTCTTTTCTTGGAATGCCGCGACAATCATACAAGTGATTCCCATTATGATACCTAATACAACCAACGAATGTGAGAAACTTAATAGAAACGAAAAGAAAGACATTGTATCACTCATATCGACAATATCTAAACCTATAATTTTGTAAATATTTTAACAAAAAAAAGAGAGGCAATTAATACCTATCTCGATTCTTTGTTTCATTGTTAACCGCTTTTTCCGCCCCGTGATACGTTTCACTATTGGTATGATAACACACTCGTAAAGTGAAATCCAAATGGCAAGAGTGATCATGGAGACGAGGTTCATCCATCCTGCAGGGACTTGGAATTTATGTGGTCCGAATGTTTTATCCATTTGCATAGCTTGAAGGATTCCGTAAATGTTTTGTTGGTCAGTCAGCATGAAACACGCGATCCCCGTGACCCAAACAGGTAAAATTGCGGTCACACATTTGATGTTTTTCACTTGCTGCATAGTACATAATCTCCATTTATACTTCGCCTTACCATCTTCATTTAACTCGTTCGGATTAGTTACCACCGATGCTTTGTCAACAAACCTTAACCTGTCACACCGAAACATCTAACAAAGATTAGAGACACTTACATACTACACTTATATATTAATGTAATTGTTTAAACCGCCAATTTCAAGCACTATAAAGTGAGACACAATTCTTATTTTTCGAATATAATAATTTCGCTTCTTATATAATATTTTATGACAAAAAAGAAAAAGAAAAATTTAGAATTGTAATGGCAAAATATCGAGCATAAACAAGGTTTCTTTTTTGGACAACAAAAAGGTTTCTTATAAAAAATATTGTTTAAACTGTAACCGCAAACATCAAAGAAAACCAAAGTTCCTAGTTATGTTTGCGTCTTAGCGATATAATACCGCAAAGTGTTTCTTGAAGAAACTTTCTTCGTTTGGAAACACCCATAATTATGCAAATTTACATTAATAATTTTGTTTTTAGTCTAAAATACCAAAAGTTGTGAACTGATTTAGAAAGAAAAACATTATTTTAGAAGATGCAAATTACTACTTATAAAGTTTTAAATATTAAAAGTATAATTTTAATTCATTTTAGAAGCAAATAAATAATCTAATTAATGTAACGAACTAACCTATGTTTGTCTCGGACCAAAGTGGTGGATGATACATCATCAGAAGGGCCTACGTAGAACGTTATATCTGCTCCAGGTTTCACCTTACGTTTCTTACAAGCCGCAACAACAACCTTAACAATGTCTGCGAATACACTGCCCTCAGGTTTTGCACAAATGTAGGAGTGCTGACCGATGAGGAAGGTGGTGATGGAGAGTGCAAAACAAGCCGTGGGGATCACAAAACCAATGACCCAACTGATATTAGTCTGTATATAAACGACACCTGTCAGTGCAATGACTAGAGCCACAGTGAAGGAGAAGTACCACCAGTTAAAGAACGTTTCAAGCTGAGCTTTGCCTTTTTTAGTGCTTGTATCGAATTGATCTGCTCCAAATGCGATGTTGCACGGTCTGATTCCTCCTGCTCCAATGGCTAGTAAACCTAGACCGGAGAAAAGAACCCCAAGCTGCCATTTCGTGGGCTGGTTTGAACAATTCGATGGATCGTTGCAAGCCTCGGGTCTTAACCGTGGGAGAGCCGCAGTTAGAGCAATTATTCCCATTCCCTATCATAGAAACAATGTTCGAAACCACAACGATTATCGTAAAAGTTCCTTAGTCTTAACCCATATATTGAACAATTCTACGCACTAGGTCAAACACTTAACCATACACTTTAGGTTCCTGCTTTTTACGGTGTTAAAAATGAAGAGAGAGGGAGGGAAAATTACGATGAAGGAGGCTATGGAACCAAGGAGAAGAGTCCAAAATCTTCCGAGGTAGGCATCAGAGACAAAAGCACCAGCGAGACTAAGAACGTTGCAAGAACCAAACCAAATGTTGATGACATTCACCAAGAAGACACCACCGAGATTGTATTTTGTTGTGAGATACACTGATAGATTCCCTATTAAGCTCATTGACGCCAGCTTCTCAAACGACTCATTTGCTTCATAAAACCCGAAATAAAAATATTTTACTTAATTATAAAACCCAAAGAAAAAAAAATGTCAAATAATGAAGAAGGTAAAAAACGAACCAATAATGTACTTGATAGCTCTCCATCCTCCTTTCTCCTTCTTAATAAGAGCACGTGATGATGGAGATGAAGAAGATTCAATGTCCATTTTTTTGTTCTTAGGTTTTGAGAAGAAATGAAAAATACTATTGATGGTGTTTATAGATTTGTTGCAGAGAGAAGAAGTAAAAGGAAAAAGTCAGTCATCACACAGTGTGTATGTAACTATGTTCAAGCTGATTACTAGGGAATAGGGATTGGTTTCTGAGTTTGTTATAGATATTATATAGTGTTATCGAAAGTCAAAATTGGGGCTTAGGTTTCGTAACCCCTATCCTAATTTTACTTCTATTAAAATAATTATCTTATAATTAATTTGATAAATTTGGAGCTGTAATACACTTACGTGGATTGAATAATTGAAAAAAGTAGCAATAAAATGACAGAAATAAAATTTATCATCAGTACAATAAAAATAAAATAAGTTTTTCTCTTCACACGTACATCAGGGTTTTTCAGCACTTCCAAATGCCACACCTCCTCAAACTTGACATCTAATAAAAACATTTAGTACACATCGTATAACTATTTTCTGTCAACAATAAATTAGGTCAAACAAACTAATGGAAGAGAATATTGTTTACGTACATAATACTATGCGAACATGTGCGCGCATCACATGCCAAACAATCCGCTTTTACATTTGCATTTTTAAGAATAAAAGATAAGGAAAAAAAAATTATTTTCTGTCTATCTTAATATTTTCGAGGTTTGTCGAGAACGCTGATCAGTCATGTGGCAAAGACACCATCTTCACCAAGTCTGAACAGCCTGAGTAGAAAGCCACGTCACGGTAATCATGCTTGAACATACACCGCATAGCCCACATGAAAATTTCGACTTTGTATAACTTAAAAAAAAATATATTTGTTTAGCTGTAATTCAATAAATAAAAAATAAAATCCGAGATGCTATTATAGATTTCACTGGTTTAAACGAAGCAGTTACGACTTACGAATATAAAAGTTTACTGAACCATGCGATTACAGGTTTTAACAGTGTTAAACGTCTTATTGACTGATTTAACAGTTAAAAATATACTGTTTGAAGAGGATTTATGCTTTTTGTATAACTATTTATTATGCTTTTTATTCATTTTTAATTAATTAATGCTTATAATTTATGAAAAATATTAAATGATAATATTTGAAATATTAATTCAACATATAGTTATGAAAAATATGTATAAAAATGATTCATTTTAATTTTTTCTTAAATTTATATACGTAGAATTTATTCCTTCTTTGTTATATCACAAGCGCATTTTGATATCTTGTGTTTTTGTTGGGTTTTAAGCCTTGTTTTTGCATAGTTTTGTTGCATAATCTTGTCATTCTAGGTTGTTTTAGGAGCATATGCATCTAGTGTGTTATCTCTCAGGTTCTTGGAGTAATCCCATCACATTTGGAGCATTTGGACTTGTTTTGGTGCAAAGAAGCAAAGAAGAGTGAAGTGGAGAAATGGCACAAGATCAGGGAGCATCATCGGCCTAGCCCATCGGTCAAAGCCACCCCGTTTGACCCTATCGGCCACCTCCCATTGGCCAAACCCTGCCCGATGCCACTCCTCGACGTCAAGATCAGGAGCCACACGCGACCACCTCTAGCGGCCAAACCTTGCCCGCTTGAAGCCATCGGCCACCTCCTGCGGCCAAACCTTGCATGCGGCCAAACCTTGCCTGCGTGAAGCCATCGACCACCCTCAATCGGTCAATGTCTGGCCGATTGAACCCACTTAGGCGACGATAAGGAGCCACACGCGGCTAATCCAATCGGCCAAGTGGTGGCCGATGGAGCCACGCGACCTCACCAATCGACCAAGACCACCCCGTAGCCCCCTAAGTCCACACTTGTTTTAGTTTTGACCCGGGTTCGACCCGGTTTGTTTTGGTTTGACCCGCGTTCCCTTCTATTTTTCTATAAATACTCTAACCCTATTAAGGGGAGAATTGTCTTTGGTTTACCTTTTGTTTAGCAGCTTTTTAGGGTTCTTAAACTTGTTTACTCTTGGTTTGTTGAATGATTGAGTACTTTTAAGTTCTTAATAGCAATTTCTTCTTCAAATCTCTTAATCTATAATCTCTTATTATGATTTCACAAAGATCAAACTCTTTCCTTTGTGTGATCATGATGATGAGTGAGTAGATCATTAGAACTTTGGGCTAGGTAGATTAGGGAAATAGATGATTAATCTTTGATGTCTAAGGCTTTATTTATGTGTTTCCTATCTTGATTAGTGTTAATAATGCTAGATAGCCTTGATCAAGTTTGAATCTAGACAATAGGATTTCCATTCCTAGAAGGTGTTTGATGAAATTCCTGAACCAAATTATTCAAGAGCTTTGCATTCCTAGCCAATGGAAATTGATGATTAGGGTTCTTAATGGTATTTAGACTTGTTTATAATGCATGCTTACCTTGTGATTGCCTTTGGAAATTGTTGATTATCACTTGATTAGCATTGGATCTTTATCGTGGAAATGGATTTATTTGCATAAGTGTTCTTAGCCATAGGATTGTTCTTGATTGTTGCTTAGACATCTAGGATTGGTTAGCTATCTCCAAAGTCAATTACCTTGCCCAAGGTTCACTTGTTTAATCTTGATTTAAAGCCGATTTCTAGTTGTGTCTTGTTTCTTTGAGTTTGCATTGTTTGAATTGTCTTGTTTTCTTTCTTTGAATCAGTTTGTTAGTTAAGATTGTTACAAAAGAACCTACATCTGTTTAATTTTAGATTAAGCATCCTTGTGCTTTCTTAGTGAGTTGATTAATGCAAATTATGGATTGATAATTTAATTGAAGTAAAAGTACTACATCAATTTGGCGCCGTTGCCCGTTTGCATTATATTTGACCATTAGGATTTCAACTTTACTTGAGCCTACTCATCTACTTTACATTGTTACTTCCTTGGTTTGCTTTGGTGTTTTGAATTCTCTTTTGCAGGGTGTATGAACTTTAGAAGTCACGGCCAAGCAGACTTGATAGACCGTGTTGACGACATCTAGCGTTTTCAGCGAGAGAATCGCCGGTTAGGACGACAAACTATGAACAACAACCCTCTTCCTCCTGCTGGTCATAATGGAAATGACCAGCCCAATGATAATAGAGTTCCAAACCATGTACCAAGACAAGCCCCTCTCATTGGAGCTTATGATGCACCAAATGTCAATGGACACCGCACTGGTATTAGAGCTCCACCAGTTGAGAACAATCAGTTTAAGATCAAAGCCAGTCTTATCAACATGGTGCATGGATCAAAATATCATGGTTTGGCAATGGAAGACCCACTTGACCACTTGGATCAATTTGATAGGTTTTGTGGGACTGTTAAGATCAATGGTATCTCTGAAGATGCCTTCAAGCTACGTCTCTTCCCATTCTGTCTTGGTGACAAGGCTCACATTTGGGAAAA
This sequence comes from Camelina sativa, assembly GCF_000633955.1. Taxonomy (NCBI): domain Eukaryota; kingdom Viridiplantae; phylum Streptophyta; class Magnoliopsida; order Brassicales; family Brassicaceae; genus Camelina; species Camelina sativa. The sequence continues at coordinate 13,213,831 of NC_025692.1, read as the reverse complement.
GAATCTGCCTCACAACACCATTACCTCCTGGGATCAATGTAAGAAGGCTTTCCTATCCAAATTCTTCTCTACTACAAGAACAACAAGACTAAGGAATGAGATATCAAGCTTTGCTCAAAAGGGAAATGAGAGTTTTTGTGAAGCATGAGAAAGATTCAAGGTATACATCTCTCAATGTCCACATCATGGCTTCTCCAAAGAGTCTTAGTTGAGTACACTCTATAGAGGAGTCTTGCCTAAGTATAGAATGCTTCTTGGCACAGCAAGCAATAGAAACTTCTTGGGTCAAAATGCAGAACAAGGAATGTTGTTGGTTGAGAATCTTGCTCAAAGTGATGGGAACTATGGAGAGGATTATGATAGAACTCCAAGGGACTATAGTGATATGAATGAGCAGCACCGCAAGGAGATCAAAGCATTGAATGATAAGATGGATAAGATGATTCTTGCAAATCAAAAGCCAGTTCACTTTGTCAATGAGTGTGAACTATATCAAGATTATCAAGAAGGTATGGAAGCTTGTGTTGAGAGACAAGAAGAGGTCAATTATGTTGGTGGCCATGGGTATAACAAGTTCAATCCTAATTACCGCAACCACCCAAATCTCTCTTACCGCAGCACTAATGTGGAGAACCCACAAGATCAGACTTATCCACCACAAAACCCTCCTGGTTTTCCTTCTCAACCCAACTATCAGCCTAACCCTCAGGGGAACTACCACGCCAAGCCTCAAACCTATTCCCAACCTCAGCAACAAATGAATGCACCACACCCTCAAGGAAAAGTAGATGACACAAATGCTCTACTTAGACAACTCCTAGAAGGACAAGGAAGATGTGTCATTGAACTTGCCACACAAATGAAAGCCATGCACAACAAAGTTGAGAATGTATATGGTGAGTTAAATTCTAAGATTGAGAGGTTGCAAACACAGGTCCAAGGACAAGCTTCATCCTCTTCACCAAGATAAATGGGTTCACTACCAGGAAAACCAAAACCAAACCTAAAAGAGTTTTGCAATGCTATCTTCAAGAAAGAAGTGAACATGGTTTATGGTATGCATGTCGAAAAATCAAAAGTGGATCACATTGCGGATGAGAATGAACGGTCAATTGAAGAGATCTCTACTCTTCTATATGGTTCTAGTGTTGAGAGCTTAGTGGTTGATAAAAAGGAGAAGCCTGAGAAAGGTTCTAAAGGAGATGATATCGTTGCCAAGGATGTTGAAAAAAAAGATGTGACAAGTGTTGCCCTTCCTCTTTATAATCCTCCACTTCTATTTCCCCAAAGAGTTCTTACAAAAGCTAAAAAGAAAGTGCTCTCAAGTTTCAAAGCTAATATGAATAGAGTTGTAGCACATTTGCCTTATGTGGATAACTTGTCTCAAGTTCCTCTCCATATAGAGTTCATCAAAGCTATTCTAGCAAACAAAGAGAAGGTGAAAGAAATCATGGGAATATTTGATTCACCAAGTGAACAACAACCCAGACCAAAAACACTATCCAAGCTTGAAGATCCAGGCAGATTTACTATACCTTACTCACTTGGTGATTTACAACTTGATGATGCCTTATGTGATTCAGGAGAAAGTGTTAATGTAACGTCACTTGAGATGGTAAAGAGTCTTGGGATCAAAGACATGAATGAGCCCTCTACTTCCATCATGTTTGGAGATGCTTCCTCAAAATCTCCACTTGGTTTGATTGAGAACTATCCACTCAAGGTTGGTGATTGCACAGTTCCAACAGACTTCATGGTAGTTGAGATGAAAGAAACCAACAAGCTCCCTCTCATACTAGGAACTCCCTTTCTCAACATTGTGGGGCAAGCATTGATTTCCAAAACAAGAGAGTAACTCTTCTTTAAGTGAATCCCAACACTTCTTATCCTATAAAACCTTCCTCTACAAAGTTTTGTGGAACAATCACTAGTGAAGAAGTGAACACTAAGGAAAAGCATAGAGAATTGAATGATCAACTTGAAGAGCTCCAAGTTGCTAATGTGGGGATTAAAAAGACTCTAAAGCTTGATGAAGAAATTTTGGATGGTGAGTGTTTAGACTCTTTATTTGATGACCTCAAAGGAGAATCTAGAGAAGATGATTTAAGACAAGCAAATAAAGCTGTTGACAAGAAGAGGAAGAAGAAACAAACCCATCCTCCCACTATTGTTTCATCTCCTATGACTTTGTATTTTCATCCCTTGGGGCTTGTTGATGGAGCAATAGAGTACAAAGTGAAGCACAAAAGTTCTTCTTCACCCTTTGAAAGTGTCAAAGCCAGGCTAAATCCCAAGTATCAATATGACAAAGATAAGCTTCATGACCTTCTCTCAAGTGTCCTTACTATCAACCTCCACTCTCCTTCCATCAATTCAACATGATCTCAAAGGAGCACTAAAGCTCCTCCTCTCACTCCATTCCCTATGGTTCACAACTAGGGCCAAGGTATGGTCCTAACTTTACAATTGTCTATACCACTTTGAGTTTACATTTTTATTTGTTTTCCGTTAGTCTTTTTTCTAGGCTTTTCTCACACCGAGACAATGTGAATTAAGTTTGGGGAGAGGGACTAACCATCTAACATTGTGTTTTGTTTTGATTTTCATATATTTTGTGTGATGCATTGTTAATAGCTATGTTTTGAGAAAAGTCAAAAATAAAATAAAAAATGCATGTAGCTTTGCATATTCATTTTTGTGTTTAGGATTGAGTCTAGAAGCATTTAGTATGCATTTGCATTTTTGGAATGATGATGAAGCTACCTTGTTAGAAGTAGAATCTTAGGATTGAACCCACAGCCCTCATTTATAGTTCATTGGTGCTTGTTTAATTTTTGGGAAAAAATGAAGAGTCTAAGCTTAAAGCATTGTGTCACNAAAAAAAAAAAAAAATGCATGTAGCTTTGCATATTCATTTTTGTGTTTAGGATTGAGTCTAGAAGCATTTAGTATGCATTTGCATTTTTGGAATGATGATGAAGCTACCTTGTTAGAAGTAGAATCTTAGGATTGAACCCACAGCCCTCATTTATAGTTCATTGGTGCTTGTTTAATTTTTGGGAAAAAATGAAGAGTCTAAGCTTAAAGCATTGTGTCACTTGAAAGCATTTTCTTCTAGTGTAAAGCTTGCATGATCATTGCTGCATCTCTATATTATTTGGACTTTAATTTGATCTTTAAATTATCTTGCTTATGGACTATGAATGCTAGCTCATGGAACTTTCATTTGGGTTAACAATCTCTATTTGCCACTCTATTTTGTTTAACCCAATTTCTTGCCATACCTTTGAACTCCAAACTTTTCTTTCAAGCCCTGTGTTGATTTGTTGAGTGAGGCCTCTTTGTTGATAATGCTATAGGTTGTGAAATCTTGAGAGTATTGAGAATGACAAAGAACTGGCTCTTGTTTTAGCTAGGTTTGGAATCTTTAGAACTAGCTAATAGGACTGGTTTTGAAAGAAATAGGTGGTTAGTGTTTTAATTTGGGTAAAGGTTTGGAAACAAGAGAGATTAAGGGGGGGGGAAAAGAAAGAATTACTTGGTCAAAATAAAAGAAAAGATTTATCACTAAGGTTAAGTTTGGTTAAANGGGGGGGGGGGGGGGAAGAAAGAATTACTTGGTCAAAAGAAAAGAAAAGATTTATCTCTAAGGTTAAGTTTGGTTAAAAACTCTAAGTCTCTTAAGAAGAAATAGAGAAAGAAAAATCTAGCTGATGTCTCCTAGAAAAGTTTTAAAAAAAAAAGAGAAGAGAGAGAATGCTAAAGCATAGTTTAATGAGAATGAGAGTTCATCAAAAAGAAGTTCAAATAAGTAAAAAAAAAAAAGAGCTTATGTTTAAAGTGAAGCCTTAGAGATATTCAAAAGTTTAACATCATAAGTAAAGAAGAGAAGGGGTTTAAGTTTATTGAAGTGAAGTTTTTGGTTTAGAATAAAGAAAAGATGGATGAGAAAAGGGTAGATAATCTTCTAGGTGGGTAGAACATCAAGAGCTAAGCTTTGTATGCCCAAATTATTCTCAATCTTAGATTGGTTTTACAATTGTCTAGTGTTCCTTCTTTATTTGAGAGTAAGCCACCCAAAAACACATTTACAAACCCACTTTAAAAATCCTTTCTTCCTAAACCAATTGAGCTTAATTTGTTTTCCATTTGTAAGATCACACCAAACACTTTAATGAATGTGAAAGAGATGTTCAATGGGATTGCAAGTCTTCACCAATAGATAGAAAGTGAACTAGAGTGGTGCATTGTGTTAAGCAATAGAAAAAATATTTGTAAGCACTTTGATTGATCTTAGCACCATTGCATTACATTTAAGGACTGTGGTTTGAATCCTTTGTTGATACTTTTTGGTTTTGAATATTTTTTTTCAAACCTCTCTCTCTCACTTTTTGTTTGGTTCTTGCTTGAGGACTAGCAAGAGATAAGTTTGGGGGAGTTGATATCTTGTGTTTTTGTTGGGTTTTAAGCCTTGTTTTTGCATAGTTTTGTTGCATAATCTTGTCATTCTAAGTTGTTTTAGGAGCATATGCATCTAGTGTGTTATCTCTCAGGATCTTGGAGTAATCCCATCACATTTGGAACATTCGGACTTGTTTTGGTGCAAAGAAGCAAAGAAGAGTGAAGTGGAGAAATGGCACAAGATCAGGGAGCATCATCGGCCTAGCCCATCGGTCAAAGCCTCCCCGTTTAACCCCATCAGCCACCTCCCATCGGCCAAACCCTGCCCGATGCCACTCCTCGACGTCAAGATCAGGAGCCACACGCGACCACCTCTAGCGGCCAAACCTTGCCCGCTTGAAGCCATCGGCCACCTCCTGCGGCCAAACCTTGCCCGCGTGAAGCCATCGACCACCCTCAATCTGTCAAAGCCTGGCCGATTGAACCCACTTAGGCGACGATCAGGAGCCACACGCGGCAAATCCAATCGGCCAAGTGGTGGCCGATGGAGCCACGCGACCTCACCAATCGACCAAGACCACCCCGTAGCCCCCTAAGTCCACACTTGTTTTAGTTTTGACCCGGGTTCGGCCCGATTTGTTTTGGGTTGACCCGGGTTCCCTTCTATTTTCCTATAAATACTCTAACCCTATTAAGGGGAGAATTGTCTTTGGTTTACCTTTTGTTTAGCAGCTTTTTAGGGTTCTTAAACTTGTTTACTCTTGGTTTGTTGAATGATTGAGTAATTTTAAGTTCTTAATAGCAATTTCTTCTTCAAATCTCTTAATCTATAATCTCTTATTATGATTTCACAAAGATCAAACTCTTTCCTTTGTGTGATCATGATGATGAGTGAGTAGATCATTAGAACTTTGGGCTAGGTATATTAGGGAG